>NC_092227.1:85726511-85741511 GCF_036320965.1 Panulirus ornatus
TCCTCACACACACACACACACACACACGCACACACACGCACACACACACAGAGAAAGAGCTAATAGAGGAGGTCCAGAGGAGGACAACAAATAAGGTAGCTCAAGTAAGAGAGAGATGAGTTACAAGAAAAGGCCAAGGGCTTTAAATATGCCCGCTTTGGAATAAAGAAGAGTAAGGAGTGACAAAATAACAACCTTGAAGTTTTTTAAGACGGATCGATGACGTGGACAGCGAACAGTTCCTCGGGAAATGTAGGAACAGACCCACCAGAGGAACAGACCAACCAGAGGAACAGACCAACCAGAGGAACAGACCCACCAGAGGAACAGACCAACCAGAGGAACAGACCCACCAGAGGAACAGACAAACCAGAGGAACAGACCCACCAGAGGAACAGACCCACCAGAGGAACAGACAAACCAGAGGAACAGACCCACCAGAGGAACAGACCAACCAGAGGAACAGACCCACCAGAGAACATAAATTGAACTTCATCAAAGAAAGCTGCCACAAAAGATGTAAAGATGTACTTATACAGTGTGGGAGTGTGGTGGAGGAAGAGAACTGAATGATTGAGGACATGGTTAATGTAGACACCACACGAATAGATTGAAGAAGTTGTAGGATAGCAGTAGAGAATGTTCAAGAGATGGGACCCCACGAGTGCAAAGCTCCCTCCCCCTTACTGTAGATATATCAAAGAAACTGTAATTACACACACACACACACACACACACACACACACACACACACACACACACTCACACACACACACACACACACACACGACTCTGTACGTCATAACATTAAATGTGTATCGAATTGAAAATGACATCCTTTAACTGCCAATTCAGCCAACGGCAGAGCAAAGCACTTCACTCCGTATGCCCGCTCGTAGGAAGGTCGAGTATCTGCGCTAAGTTGGTGTGCCGGTCTTGCTCGGAGGGCTGTAGGGTGGTCGTCAGCTGACAGGTGTGTGGGATCAGCTGTTCACGGCCAGGTGTCTAAGACCAGGCGTCCAGTACCAGATTTCTGTGGGGGCCAGGTGTCGGGGTCAGATATCTAGGACGAAGCGTCCGGTGCCAGGTCTTCGGGGTAAGGTGTTCAAGAGTTACGTTTTCGGGGCCAGGTATCTAGAACCAGGTGTCCAGGGCCAGGTGTCCTGTGCTCGGTGTTTGAAGCCAGGTGTGTCTAAGGTTACTAAGTTACTTATTTGTATTGTACGAGGGAGGGAGTTGTATTGTACGGGGGAGGAAGTTGTACACATGTGTGGCCCCATCTCTGGTACTCGCCACACGATCATACAACATTTGAATCTTCTCACATACTGTCGACATTCAAGGTCTCATAACTCATCTCATTCTATTCCTCCGCCACTCTCATCATATAATAATACTTCTGTACATGTTTCTCTAACACGTTTCTTGCTTAATCTCATATCATGGTCTCTGGTTGCTGTAGACTTGCATCCTTCGAACAAGTGTCTACTATCGAAATCATCAAACAGGTTTAAGATTTTTAAAGCCGTCTTCATCGTCTTTCTTTTATGATGGACAAATTCATGGCCTCTAGCCTTTCCCCTGACTCATGAAATGGGTTACCAAAGCTACCTTGACAAAACACGAGGCTAGGTCAAGGGTCTCTTATGGAATGATTCACCTAAGCTCACCTCACAATACATGAGGCAAGGCCAAGGGTTCCCTCATCACATGCCTCACTTCCACTCTCCTCACAATACATGAGGCAAGGCCAAGGGTTCCCTCATCACACGCCTCACTTCCACTTTCCTCACAACACATGAGGCAAGGCTAAGGGTTCCCTCATTACACGCCTCATTCCCACTCTCCTTAGAACACACGAGGCAAGGCCTGAGGATCGGGCCGCCCCCCGTCTCATCACACGCCTCATTCCCACTCTCCTCACAACACATGAGGCAAGGCTAGGGGGGTGGCGCCCCCTTCCCTCATCAAATGCTTCACTCATGCTCACTATAAAGGGGAAGGGGGAAAAAAGATCCGTAATTGCATGACAGGAATCTGAAAGTTTGGTAACTAGATTAAGGAGGCAAGGATACGGTGCTAATGTGATTACCACGAGACGACGACTGTGTTAGTGCCAGGGTGGGGCCGGCAGGGGAGGGCAGGGATGGAAGGGTGGGGTAAAGTAAGGATGGCAGGGGAGGGTAAGGTTGGGAAGGGAGGATAAGGTTGGGATGGGAGGGCAAAGTCAGCAGGGCAGGGCAAGGATGGCAGGGGAGGGTAAGGTTGGGAAGGGAGGGTAAGGTCAGCAGGGCAGGGTAGGGCAAGGCTGGCAGGGGAGAGGAGGGCAAGGATGGGAGGGGAGGGCAAGGTTAGCAAGACAGGTCAAGGATGGCAGGGGAGGGTAGGACTGGTATAACGAGACGACAGACAGCAATAGACAGCAGCACGACGTGACAGAGCAACAGACAGCAACAAGGGACGAGAGAGAGAGAGAGAGAGAGAGAGAGAGAGAGAGAGAGAGAGAGAGAGAGAGAGAGAGAGAGAGAGCAACAGGGCAGCGATGATACGAGGGGAGGCAAACAGAGAGCAACAGAAAAAAGTGGAGAACAACAGACAGCAGCAGACGAGAAAGCAACAGTAAATAAAGGTGAACGAAATTCCAGGTGTCGTATGTAGGGCAGTCGATCGTCCGTCCCGTAACCTTGAACACTGTGCCCAGCTCCGATCACCGGAGAGAGAGAGAGAGAGAGAGAGAGAGAGAGAGAGAGAGAGAGAGAGAGAGAGAGAGAGAGAGAGAGAGAGAAATCTGCCTCTCAAGAACCTCGGGGTCTTGTATGATGCCGCAATCATCCTGCAAACAGCTTATTGCATATCTACAGAGGACCTCAACTCGCCCCAGCGTGGCGTAACGCCTGCATACTTGAAGTGGGCTCTTCCTCCTCCTCCTCCTCCTCCCATACTTCCATCCCTCCCTCCCTCCCTCTCTCGGCCACCAGGGGAGGAATAAGAAGCACCTCCACCTTTATTGCCAACCTCCACCTATCGCCCTCCGTTGGCCCATCCTTTCTCCTCCAGTAAGGAGGCCTTCCCTCTTCCTATTCTACGGGTATCATTTACAGCCACTGCTCTCGTCAGCTGGCGCCTACCTCTGTGTCTCAAGATATTTTGCACCCGGTCCCGTGGCAGACCACTGGCTGCTGCTTCCTATGTTATTTTGGTGACGACCAACCACTCGAGGATGGACCGTTATGATACTCTTATTCTCCACTCGTCTGGCACTTCAGTGGCTTTCTCTTCCATTCATTCTCCACTCGTATAGAGTATCTGTGGATTTCTCTTCCATCTCTTGTCCCCTCCCTCTTCCTATAACCTTTCCATTTTACATGAGCTGAAAACACCTAAGGACCTCGGATCAAATGTCAGTTTTCATCTTCTTTTCTTCACACTCTCTGTGACATCTTTGATCCGTGATGTCCAGCATTGGCATACACTGCTGACCACGTCACGCTGGCTCAATATAAAAGGGAAAACAATATAAGTTGTGAAAGACTGTGAAGGTGTGACCTTAACTTATCAAGTTAGAGAGAGAGAGAGAGAGAGAGAGAGAGAGAGAGAGAGAGAGAGAGAGAGAGAGAGAGAGAGAGAGGGTGGGGGGAGGTCACAGGTGTTGGTTCCCACTCAAGATACTCAACCATTATCAAAGGCTTTCTTTTTTTCTCTCAATCGTGTTCTAAGCACGATCCTTGAGACTAGATCAATCCGATTCCTCCACTCCTGCCACCTGATACAAAATATACAGGCGTTTTTACGTCCCAAAAACGCGAAAACATTTTTTTTTTCCTTTTCTTCTTCAACAGGACTGTTTAAGATATGGAACCTACTTGTTTAAACGCCGCTGAAAACAGCGTTATCATAAATACATTTAGAAAAAAAAAAAGCGACTCAATACCTCGCACCAAGTTCACGGCCGACGTTATTTTGCACATCAAAATTTAAATGTCTAAGGGGGGGGGGGGCGTCCCTCCCCAGAGCCCGTCCACCTCGATCTCCCCACCCACCCACTCCCAGACTAACCTCTACAATCCTGATCTGTCCCACTTTCACCAACAGCCTCTCCAAAAGAGCCTAATTGGTCTAGTCGAGGTTTCTAAACTTTGTGTTCCTTCCGCAGACGGGAGGGAGAGAGAGAGAGAGAGAGAGAGAGAGAGAGAGAGAGAGAGAGAGAGAGAGAGAGAGAGAGAGAGAGAGAGAGGAGCAGCCGGCAGACAGTACCAAGAAGGCAACACGGCAAACAGAACAGCACAACACAGCAGAGGAAGAGAGAGAGAGAGAGAGAGAGAGAGAGAGAGAGAGAGAGAGAGACCGACATATGACCACGACACGAGACGACATAGAGCGACAGACAGCAGCCAAGGACGACACGTGGTAACAGACAGCAGCACAGGGCAACAGACAACAGCAGCACGAGGCTACAGGATACAGCAGGCGAAGAGCAACGCACAGCCTCAAGCAGGTACAGGTGAAGTGAGCAGGAGGAGGCAGCAGACAGACAGACAGACAGCAGGGAACGACATGGGACGGCGGTAGACAGGAGGGGCAATGGCAGACAACAAATTCGAGCATTGGACGGCACATGACATCGGTAGACAGTAAAGTCCAGCATAGGACGGTAGATGACTGCGATAGACAGCAAAGTCCAACACAGGACGGCAGATGACAGCGACAGACAGGAAACGGACAGAGGTAGATCTTAAACCTAAACCCGACGATGCTTGTATCAATACTAAACCACTAGTTGTATAGGTACACTACTGACAAAAATAATTCTACAGAGAAAAAATACATCGAAAATTGCTCTGTTGGGTCAAAACCTGCTCTGACGGTTTTAAAAACTGTTGTGCTGGGTCAAAAACTACCGTGACGTATTCAAAACCTGCTCTGCTGGGTCTAAAACTGCTGCGCCAGGTCAAAAAAAAAAAAAATGCTGGGCTGAGTTAGAAAAATAAGAAAAAACTGCTGTGTTCGATCAAAAATTCCCGTGCTGGGTCAAAAACTGCTGTGCCGGGATCACAAAAACAACTGTTGTTCCGGGTTAAACAAAAAAACTGCAGCAGTTGGTCAACACTCGCACCTCAGGCACCAACACAGACCTACTGTAACCTACAGTACAGCATTAGCCCAAGCAATGCAGTGCTGGCTCAAAAAATGCTGTAAAAAGAAAAAAAAAAAACATCGAAAAACTTACAGTCTGGGTCAAAAATGGTTAAACTTGAGCCAAAAAATTTATATACTATAAATTTACCATCGTGCTCAAGGGGCGTACCATCGTGCTCAAGGGGCGTACCATCGTGCTCAAGGTCGTACCATCGTGTTCAAGGGTCGTACCATCGTGGTCAAGGGTCGTACCATCGTGTTCAAGGGTCGTACCATCGTGCTCAAGGGTCGTATCATCGTGTTCAAGGGTCGTACCATCGTGCTCAAAGGTCGTACCATCGTGCTCAAGGTCGTACCATCGTGCTCAAGGGTCGTATCATCGTGTTCAAGGGTCGTACCATCGTGCTCAAGGTCGTACCATCGTGTTCAAGGGTCGTACCATCGTGGTCAAGGGTCGTACCATCGTGCTCAAGGTCGTACCATCGTGCTCAAGGGTCATACCATCGTGCTCAAAGGTCGTACCATCGTGCTCAAAGGTCGTACCATCGTGCTCAAAGGTCGTACCATCGTGCTCAAGGTCGTACCATCGTGTTCAAGGGTCGTACCATCGTGCTCAAGGGGCGTACCATCGTGCTCAAGGGGCGTACCATCGTGCTCAAGGGGCGTACCATCGTGCTCAAGGGTCGTACCATCGTGGTCAAGGGTCGTACCATCGTGTTCAAGGGTCGTACCATCGTGCTCAAGGTCGTACCATCGTGCTCAAAGGTCGTACCATCGTGTTCAAGGGTCGTACCATCGTGTTCAAGGGTCGTACCATCGTGCTCAAGGTCGTACCATCGTGCTCAAGGTCGTACCATCGTGCTCAAGGGTCGTATCATCGTGTTCAAGGGTCGTACCATCGTGCTCAAAGGTCGTACCATCGTGTTCAAGGGTCGTACCATCGTGCTCAAAGGTCGTACCATCGTGTTCAAGGGTCGTACCATCGTGTTCAAGGGTCGTACCATCGTGCTCAAAGGTCGTACCATCGTGCTCAAAGGTCGTACCATCGTGCTCAAAGGTCGTACCATCGTGCTCAAAGGTCGTACCATCGTGCTCAAGGTCGTACCATCGTGCTCAAGGTCGTACCATCGTGTTCAAGGGTCGTACCATCGTGCTCAAAGGTCGTACCATCGTGCTCAAGGGGCGTACCATCGTGCTCAAGGGGCGTACCATCGTGCTCAAAGGTCGTACCATCGTGCTCAAGGTCGTACCATCGTGCTCAAGGTCGTACCATCGTGCTCAAAGGTCGTACCATCGTGCTCAAGGTCGTACCATCGTGTTCAAGGGTCGTACCATCGTGCTCAAAGGTCGTACCATCGTGTTCAAGGGTCGTACCATCGTGCTCAAAGGTCGTACCATCGTGCTCAAGGGGCGTACCATCGTGCTCAAGGGGCGTACCATCGTGCTCAAGGGGCGTACCATCGTGCTCAAGGGGCGTACCATCGTGCTCAAGGGTCGTACCATCGTGGTCAAGGGTCGTACCATCGTGGTCAAGGGTCGTACCATCGTGCTCAAGGTCGTACCATCGTGGTCAAGGGTCGTACCATCGTGGTCAAGGGTCGTACCATCGTGCTCAAAGGTCGTACCATCGTGCTCAAAGGTCGTACCATCGTGCTCAAAGGTCGTACCATCGTGCTCAAGGGGCGTACCATCGTGCTCAAAGGTCGTACCATCGTGCTCAAGGTCGTACCATCGTGCTCAAAGGTCGTACCATCGTGCTCAAGGTCGTACCATCGTGCTCAAAGGTCGTACCATCGTGGTCAAGGGTCGTACCATCGTGCTCAAAGGTCGTACCATCGTGCTCAAGGTCGTACCATCGTGCTCAAAGGTCGTACCATCGTGCTCAAGGGTCGTATCATCGTGTTCAAGGGTCGTACCATCGTGCTCAAGGTCGTACCATCGTGCTCAAGGGGCGTACCATCGTGCTCAAAGGTCGTACCATCGTGCTCAAGGTCGTACCATCGTGCTCAAGGGTCGTACCATCGTGCTCAAGGTCGTACCATCGTGCTCAAAGGTCGTACCATCGTGCTCAAGGTCGTACCATCGTGCTCAAGGTCGTACCATCGTGCTCAAGGTCGTACCATCGTGCTCAAAGGTCGTACCATCGTGCTCAAGGGTCATACCATCGTGCTCAAGGTCGTACCATCGTGCTCAAAGGTCGTACCATCGTGTTCAAGGGTCGTACCATCGTGCTCAAAGGTCGTACCATCGTGGTCAAGGGTCGTACCATCGTGCTCAAGGGGCGTACCATCGTGCTCAAAGGTCGTACCATCGTGGTCAAGGGTCGTACCATCGTGCTCAAAGGTCGTACCATCGTGCTCAAAGGTCGTACCATCGTGCTCAAAGGTCGTACCATCGTGCTCAAAGGTCGTACCATCGTGCTCAAAGGTCGTACCATCGTGGTCAAGGGTCGTACCATCGTGTTCAAGGGTCGTACCATCGTGCTCAAAGGTCGTACCATCGTGCTCAAGGGGCGTACCATCGTGCTCAAAGGTCGTACCATCGTGCTCAAAGGTCGTACCATCGTGGTCAAGGGTCGTACCATCGTGCTCAAGGTCGTACCATCGTGCTCAAAGGTCGTACCATCGTGCTCAAAGGTCGTACCATCGTGCTCAAAGGTCGTACCATCGTGCTCAAAGGTCGTACCATCGTGGTCAAGGGTCGTACCATCGTGTTCAAGGGTCGTACCATCGTGTTCAAGGGTCGTACCATCGTGCTCAAAGGTCGTACCATCGTGCTCAAGGTCGTACCATCGTGCTCAAGGTCGTACCATCGTGCTCAAAGGTCGTACCATCGTGCTCAAAGGTCGTACCATCGTGCTCAAGGTCGTACCATCGTGCTCAAGGTCGTACCATCGTGCTCAAAGGTCGTACCATCGTGCTCAAGGTCGTACCATCGTGTTCAAGGGTCGTACCATCGTGCTCAAGGGTCATACCATCGTGCTCAAAGGTCGTACCATCGTGCTCAAAGGTCGTACCATCGTGCTCAAGGGGCGTACCATCGTGCTCAAAGGTCGTACCATCGTGCTCAAAGGTCGTACCATCGTGTTCAAGGGTCGTACCATCGTGTTCAAGGGTCGTACCATCGTGCTCAAGGTCGTACCATCGTGCTCAAAGGTCGTACCATCGTGTTCAAGGGTCGTACCATCGTGCTCA
Organism: Panulirus ornatus; assembly: GCF_036320965.1. Classification (NCBI taxonomy): domain Eukaryota; kingdom Metazoa; phylum Arthropoda; class Malacostraca; order Decapoda; family Palinuridae; genus Panulirus; species Panulirus ornatus. The sequence goes on from NC_092227.1 coordinate 85,734,842, forward strand.
AGGGGCGTACCATCGTGCTCAAAGGTCGTACCATCGTGCTCAAGGGTCATACCATCGTGCTCAAGGTCGTACCATCGTGCTCAAAGGTCGTACCATCGTGCTCAAGGTCGTACCATCGTGCTCAAAGGTCGTACCATCGTGTTCAAGGGTCGTACCATCGTGCTCAAGGTCGTACCATCGTGCTCAAAGGTCGTACCATCGTGTTCAAGGGTCGTACCATCGTGCTCAAAGGTCGTACCATCGTGTTCAAGGGTCGTACCATCGTGTTCAAGGGTCGTACCATCGTGTTCAAGGGTCGTACCATCGTGTTCAAGGGTCGTACCATCGTGCTCAAGGGGCGTACCATCGTGCTCAAAGGTCGTACCATCGTGCTCAAGGTCGTACCATCGTGTTCAAGGGTCGTACCATCGTGGTCAAGGGTCGTACCATCGTGTTCAAGGGTCGTACCATCGTGCTCAAGGGTCGTACCATCGTGCTCAAAGGTCGTACCATCGTGCTCAAAGGTCGTACCATCGTGCTCAAGGTCGTACCATCGTGCTCAAAGGTCGTACCATCGTGTTCAAGGGTCGTACCATCGTGTTCAAGGGTCGTACCATCGTGCTCAAAGGTCGTACCATCGTGCTCAAAGGTCGTACCATCGTGTTCAAGGGTCGTACCATCGTGCTCAAGGGTCGTACCATCGTGGTCAAGGGTCGTACCATCGTGCTCTTGAGTCCTACCATGGTGCTCAAGGGTCATACCATCGTGCTCAAAGGTCGTACCATCGTGGTCAAGGGTCGTACCATCGTGGTCAAGGGTCGTACCATCGTGTTCAAGGGTCGTACCATCGTGCTCAAAGGTCGTACCATCGTGTTCAAGGGTCGTACCATCGTGCTCAAAGGTCGTACCATCGTGCTCAAGGGTCGTATCATCGTGTTCAAGGGTCGTACCATCGTGGTCAAGGGTCGTACCATCGTGTTCAAGGGTCGTACCATCGTGTTCAAGGGTCGTACCATCGTGCTCAAGGGTCGTACCATCGTGGTCAAGGGTCGTACCATCGTGCTCAAAGGTCGTACCATCGTGCTCAAAGGTCGTACCATCGTGCTCAAGGGTCGTATCATCGTGTTCAAGGGTCGTACCATCGTGCTCAAGGTCGTACCATCGTGCTCAAGGGTCGTATCATCGTGTTCAAGGGTCGTACCATCGTGCTCAAGGGTCGTATCATCGTGTTCAAGGGTCGTACCATCGTGCTCAAGGTCGTACCATCGTGTTCAAGGGTCGTACCATCGTGCTCAAAGGTCGTACCATCGTGCTCAAAGGTCGTACCATCGTGCTCAAGGGGCGTACCATCGTGCTCAAAGGTCGTACCATCGTGCTCAAAGGTCGTACCATCGTGCTCAAGGTCGTACCATCGTGCTCAAAGGTCGTACCATCGTGTTCAAGGGTCGTACCATCGTGGTCAAGGGTCGTACCATCGTGCTCAAAGGTCGTACCATCGTGCTCAAAGGTCGTACCATCGTGCTCAAGGTCGTACCATCGTGCTCAAGGGTCGTACCATCGTGTTCAAGGGTCGTACCATCGTGGTCAAGGGTCGTACCATCGTGTTCAAGGGTCGTACCATCGTGCTCAAAGGTCGTACCATCGTGCTCAAGGTCGTACCATCGTGTTCAAGGGTCGTACCATCGTGCTCAAAGGTCGTACCATCGTGTTCAAGGGTCGTACCATCGTGCTCAAAGGTCGTACCATCGTGTTCAAGGGTCGTACCATCGTGCTCAAAGGTCGTACCATCGTGGTCAAGGGTCGTACCATCGTGTTCAAGGGTCGTACCATCGTGCTCAAAGGTCGTACCATCGTGCTCAAGGGTCGTATCATCGTGTTCAAGGGTCGTACCATCGTGCTCAAGGGTCGTACATCGTGCTCAAGGGTCGTACCATCGTGGTCAAGGGTCGTACCATCGTGCTCAAGGTCGTACCATCGTGCTCAAAGGTCGTACCATCGTGCTCAAGGTCGTACCATCGTGCTCAAGGGTCATACCATCGTGCTCAAGGTCGTACCATCGTGCTCAAAGGTCGTACCATCGTGTTCAAGGGTCGTACCATCGTGCTCAAGGTCGTACCATCGTGCTCAAGGTCGTACCATCGTGGTCAAGGGTCGTACCATCGTGCTCAAGGGGCGTACCATCGTGCTCAAAGGTCGTACCATCGTGGTCAAGGGTCGTACCATCGTGCTCAAGGTCGTACCATCGTGCTCAAGGTCGTACCATCGTGTTCAAGGGTCGTACCATCGTGCTCAAAGGTCGTACCATCGTGCTCAAGGGTCGTATCATCGTGTTCAAGGGTCGTACCATCGTGTTCAAGGGTCGTACCATCGTGCTCAAAGGTCGTACCATCGTGCTCAAGGGGCGTACCATCGTGCTCAAGGGTCGTATCATCGTGTTCAAGGGTCGTACCATCGTGCTCAAGGTCGTACCATCGTGCTCAAGGGTCGTATCATCGTGTTCAAGGGTCGTACCATCGTGCTCAAAGGTCGTACCATCGTGGTCAAGGGTCGTACCATCGTGCTCAAAGGTCGTACCATCGTGCTCAAAGGTCGTACCATCGTGCTCAAGGTCGTACCATCGTGCTCAAGGTCGTACCATCGTGTTCAAGGGTCGTACCATCGTGCTCAAGGGTCGTACATCGTGCTCAAGGGGCGTACCATCGTGCTCAAAGGTCGTACCATCGTGCTCAAAGGTCGTACCATCGTGTTCAAGGGTCGTACCATCGTGCTCAAAGGTCGTACCATCGTGCTCAAGGTCGTACCATCGTGCTCAAGGTCGTACCATCGTGCTCAAGGTCGTACCATCGTGCTCAAAGGTCGTACCATCGTGTTCAAGGGTCGTACCATCGTGCTCAAAGGTCGTACCATCGTGCTCAAGGTCGTACCATCGTGGTCAAGGGTCGTACCATCGTGCTCAAGGGTCGTACCATCGTGCTCAAGGTCGTACCATCGTGCTCAAGGTCGTACCATCGTGCTCAAGGGTCATACCATCGTGCTCAAGGGTCGTACCATCGTGCTCAAAGGTCGTACCATCGTGCTCAAAGGTCGTACCATCGTGCTCAAGGGTCGTATCATCGTGTTCAAGGGTCGTACCATCGTGCTCAAGGGGCGTACCATCGTGCTCAAGGGTCGTATCATCGTGTTCAAGGGTCGTACCATCGTGCTCAAGGGTCGTATCATCGTGTTCAAGGGTCGTACCATCGTGCTCAAGGGTCGTATCATCGTGTTCAAGGGTCGTACCATCGTGCTCTTGAGTCCTACCATGGTGCTCAAGGGTCATACCATCGTGCTCAAGGTCGTACCATCGTGCTCAAGGTCGTACCATCGTGTTCAAGGGTCGTACCATCGTGTTCAAGGGTCGTACCATCGTGCTCAAGGGTCGTATCATCGTGTTCAAGGGTCGTACCATCGTGCTCAAGGGTCGTACCATCGTGTTCAAGGGTCGTACCATCGTGTTCAAGGGTCGTACCATCGTGTTCAAGGGTCGTACCATCGTGCTCAAGGTCGTACCATCGTGTTCAAGGGTCGTACCATCGTGCTCAAGGTCGTACCATCGTGTTCAAGGGTCGTACCATCGTGCTCAAGGTCGTACCATCGTGCTCAAGGTCGTACCATCGTGCTCAAGGGTCGTACCATCGTGTTCAAGGGTCGTACCATCGTGTTCAAGGGTCGTACCATCGTGCTCAAGGTCGTACCATCGTGTTCAAGGGTCGTACCATCGTGCTCAAGGTCGTACCATCGTGCTCAAGGTCGTACCATCGTGGTCAAGGGTCGTACCATCGTGCTCAAAGGTCGTACCATCGTGCTCAAGGTCGTACCATCGTGTTCAAGGGTCGTACCATCGTGGTCAAGGGTCGTACCATCGTGCTCAAGGTCGTACCATCGTGTTCAAGGGTCGTACCATCGTGCTCAAGGTCGTACCATCGTGCTCAAAGGTCGTACCATCGTGTTCAAGGGTTGTACCATCGTGCTCTTGAGTCCTACCATGGTGCTCAAGGGTCATACCATCGTGCTCAAGGGTCGTACCATCGTGCTCAAGGGGCGTACCATCGTGCTCAAGGGTCGTACCATCGTGCTCAAGGGTCGTACCATCGTGCTCAAAGGTCGTACCATCGTGCTCAAGGGTCGTATCATCGTGTTCAAGGGTCGTACCATCGCGCTCAAGGGTCGTACCATCGTGCTCAAGGGTCGTACCATCGTGCTCAAAGGTCGTACCATCGTGCTCAAGGGTCGTACCATCGTGCTCAAGGGTCGTACCATCGTGTTCAAGGGTCGTACCATCGTGTTCAAGGGTCGTACCATCGTGTTCAAGGGTCGTACCATCGTGGTCAAGGGTCGTACCATCGTGCTTGGTGGGGTTGGTTATAATCGTTCATCACGAGACGAACTTCCATCCCTCTGGCTTACGTCGCATTACTCCATCCTCCTCACCGAGGCGAACTCACACGTTCGCAACATTTTCATAACACTGTTGCCCCCAGACGTCCACTTTCCCATGGCTCAGCCACGTCCGAGTTTATTCTGCTATCACAGGTTTATTCTGCCATCACACAGTGTATAACAATTTATTCTAATAATCTTCTTGTACCAACACATACCTCGGTTACTCTAAACCCGAATAGGTTTATCCTGACGAAACCTATGATACCGTTGTAGGAATTACTTTGGGAATACCAGATGCCTTCAGGAGCCACTTACTTGAATCAGATCGCTGGGGAAACCAGGAGGTACTGGAGGGTTTAGCGAAGACGTGATGGCTCGGATCTCTCGAGCCTTGATGACAGAACCTGACCTCACTCACCGTCCTCGTCCTACGTCGCCTCCGATACGCGTCTCAGTCACTGAAGTTGAGCTTGGCTGGTGGGTGGACGGGCGGCCGACCGAGCGAGGAAGCGGGTGTCCAAAAGACCTTCTTCCCTCCTCTGGACGGCGGAGCTCGACTGACTTCGGCGATGCCGCCAGAGTGTTTTTTCACTCCCAGCGCCTCGCCCAGAGCCGGCCATCACTGAGGCCCGTCGCCTTCAATACACCACATTCACAGGAGCCAGTCGAAGCCAAAATATTTTCTCCCGTGTCTATATAAGACCGAATATTTCTTCCTGCTGTGATTGGAAATACGCATTGTATTCACAGAATGGCTCTGTATATTGGACTAATCCTTAGAATTGCACGGGGGATATTTCCCCCACCCACCCCACCCCTTTTTCAAGATGGGAATTTCTCTTATACACATCAGGCCAGACGGGGAAAGGCTCCGTCCTCCACGTCATCGCCTGAGCCAGTTTGCAAATAAAACGCTCCAGCTACGAGGGGGAAAAATATATGTGAATCTACATACTAAGCGTCTTGTTCCTCCGCGGCTGAATAGTTCCGCTATCATAGTGTTTATGGTGGAGCGAGGAAGGCACGGTTACCGGCGCGTGGGAGGCGTTCCCCTCCCTTCACGGCCGGTGGAGCTCCTCACCAGCCCCTCACGAGCCTCAGTTCTGCACTGGACGAGCACGTCCGCACGGTGCTCCAGTGTGTGAAGCAGTTTTTACCCCCGCACGTGACCACGCCACGCCATGTCACAGGGCGTGCGTCACGAAGGAACAGCCACGCACGCACACAAGACAACCTTCTAAATACACAATTCAATTCTGATTTTCCTTGGGAAGAATACTGTCCCTCCTCGGGTGATGCTTCCGTCGCTGGTGAGCTTATTGCACACCTGTTGTCAAGTGGAAGCAAAGGTCTATCCTCTCCTTTACAGTCCGTGGCTCAACTATTCCTGTTCTCAAGTTATTCAGCCAAAGAACCTGGCATAACGTGTATGTACGGAAAAATCGATTTCTTCTAACTTGCGTTCAGCTTTCATCTCCGTTAAGAATCACTGCAAATGGAATATAAGGAGGCAAAGTGTTCCATTGACCAAAGAAGTTTGACACCCTCCCTTATTCTTTAACTGACTGCCCTTTCTAATCTTCGACTAAAAGAATCTCCGACAATAACTGTCTTGGTCCCTCTCCTTCCTTCAATTTAGTATCTATTGACAAACTCACTCGCTTTAGCTCCCTTTACTCTTAATTCCACCTTGGGAGACTGGCAGTTCCTCACCCCTTCGAAGCACCATTTCATCAAACCTAAGCCTCTCTCTATAAACTGTTTTCGCACAGTCCAAAAAGCAGCCTTCTCTCTAGTTGACCACAAGCAAGACGTATCAGATAATATTCCTCCTCGTGTTTAGAGTCTTTCTCAACTTGCCCCCAGTGCTTTCTCCTCCGCTTCGCCTCTTGCTAAGACACTAAATTCATCATCTTAGTAGATCCGTGCCCTCACAAAGCCCGTCCTAATGAAACGCGACGGTTCTGACCTTGTTGATGCTATTTCCGAAGTCTTATAATCTCGCCTCATTTTCTGAAGCATCTTGAAAAACTCAAGTCTTCCCCCCTAATCACCAGGACGCCTCCCGCACAGCAAGATACATCGGTGGTTGTCTTTCCCGTCTTGTAAATATCTGACCATCCTCTCTTGAGAGACTTACGGGTATTTAAATGCTGTAGTCCTTGATATATCGAAAGCTTTGAACAGCATGTGATATCGGGGGTCTCATGTTTCAAGGTTCCCTTCTTCTGCCTTTTCCCTCCTCCACTCTCTTCTCTCATATCTAGCT
>NC_092227.1:85746511-85764011 GCF_036320965.1 Panulirus ornatus
TATATATATATATATATATATATATATATATATATATATATATATATATATATATATATATATATATATATATATATATTCAGGGTGGTTGGTTAATTAAGTTAACTGGGGGAGTGGTGGTTCAATTAGCAAGGATTACCAGGAGAGGCGTCGGTGTGTGTGTGGCTAATGAGACACACCACCACGCCAGGTCAGGTCACACTCCAGCTTTACTAATGACTGTCACTCTCAACCCTCCCTTCCCTCACTCACTTCCCTCCTCCTTCCCTCCCTCCCTCCCTCACTCACTTCCCTCCCTCACTCACTCCCCCCTCCTTCCCTTACCTCCCTCCACGTCCCCTCTCCCTCACTTCCCTCCACGTCCCCTCTCCCTCAATTCCCTCCACGTCCCTTCTCCCTCAATTCCCTCCACGCATCCTCTCCCTCAATTCCCTCCACGCATCCTCTCCCTCACTTCCCTTCACACACCATCTCCATCACTTCCCTTCACGCACCCTCTCCTTCACTTCCCTTCACGCACCCTCTCCCTCATTTCCCTTCACGCACCCTCTCCCTCACTTCCCTTCACGCACCCTCTCCATCACTTCCCTCCAAGAACTCTCTTCCTCACCTTCAATCCTTTTCCCTCATTCCATGAGCGTTTTATGTGAGGTATGAGTTGTGTGTATTTGAGGTTAAGGTGTATTCTGTGAGGACGATTGGTGCTAATGTGAGGAAAATGTCTTTTATGAGACGCAAATGTGTGTTGTATGAGACGCAAACGTGTGTTTTATGAGAAGTGCATTTCATGAGGGACAAACGTGAGTTTTATGAGAAGAAAATGTATCATTTATATGGAGCAGATGGGTGTTTTATGAGAAGGAAATGTGTGTTTTATGGGAAGGAAATGTGTGTTTTATGAGAAGCAAACGTGTGCTTTATGAGAAGCAAATGTGTGTTTTATGAGAAGGAAATGTGTGTTTTATGAAAAGGAAATGTGTGTTTTATGAGAAGGAAATGTGTGTTTTATGAGAAGGAAATGTGTGTTTTATGAGAAGCAAATGTGTGTTGTATGAGAAGCAAATGTGTGTTTTCTAAGAAGGAAATATGCGTTTTATGAGAAGGAAATGCGTGTTTTATGAGATGGAAACGTGTGCTTTACGAGAAGCAAACAATGTTTTATGAGAAGGAAATGTGTGTTTTATGATAATCAAACAAGTTCTTCGTGAAAAGGAAATGTGTTTACGTGAATCAAGGAGCAAACAGGTGCTTCGCCAGACACAAACATGTGCCTGGCGGTGGACTGTGTGCACCTGTCCAGGGAAAGAAACTGGAAGGCTGGAAAGTGTGTGTGTGTGTGCATCTGTCCAGGAAAAAAAACTCCTGGAAGGCTGGCAAGGACCAAGACGAGCCCTAACCACAGAACAAGTGACCTATATCATACCTCGAGGGTAAGACTCGTGTGTGACAGTCTACAAGATATCAAAACACTAAGAGGGACAGCAAGGAGGAACGTCTGTGGCTCTGTCTGTGAAGTGGACAAGTGTTTCTGTGCAAAGGAGGAATGTCTGTGGGCCTGGTCTGTGAAGAGGACACGAGTATGTGGTCATGTGCAGAACGTGGGACATGTCTGTGTCTGTTAAGAGACCATAAAAGCCCATCCTTGTACAGAACTTGAAAGGCACATGCCCTGTGCCTGGGGGTCTGTGAATTGAACATATGTTCTTGGGCGAAGCTAAGTGGCCTCTCTGTGGCTGTCTGTAAAGGAACAAAAATAATGTTCCTGTGCAGATCTCGAGAGGCATGTCTGTGGATATGTCTGTGAAGGGAACATCTAAGACATGTTCTGTTAGAATAAACTCTGCACCACTGGAAAAATAAAAATACATTCTGCTATAGTCAGGACGACAGGTTAAAAAGTCTGTACTAATATAGCCAAGTTAAGACCACTAGAAAAAAACTTCATACTTCTAAAAGTTTGCACCACTGGCAAAAACTCTCTACAATTAATGGCAGCTCTAATCACAAAGTCCAGACGACTGGAGAGAAATTTTTGAAACCAATAATTAAAGTCTGCACCACTCATAAAAAAATGGACCACTGAAGAAACGTCTGCACCACCAGTAAAAGGTCTGGGCCACGAAAGCAAGGTTACCTCCACTGGTAAACATTCTAAACCACTGAAGCAAAGCCGGCAGCACTCACTCAAGTCTTAAGTCTCGACCACAATCACTCATCTTCACTACGCCCTCACCTTCACTGTACGTCTTTCTAAGCCATGTACAGAGAAGGCAATTCCCTCTGATCGAATATAGATACACAAATCCCAGTCTCGTGCATTACAGGGTGACTCAACTCGAGGTAAAACGTCTTGCAGAATCGTGTTCAAAAATAGTTTTTAACTTTTGTCTCGACAGTAACAATGGAGTACAAGTTTCCTCTGAGCTAGGACAGTTCGGTCAGTTCTGGGCTGGTCTGGTCAGCCCTGGGTTGGTCTACTCATCCCTAAGCTGGTCTAGTCAACCCTGGGTTGGTCTAGTCAGCCCTGGTTTGGTCTACTCATCTCTGAGCTGGTCTGGTCAGTCCTGGATTGGTCTACTCATCCCTGAGCTCGTCTAGTCAGCCCTGGATTAGTCTACTCATCCCTGAGCTGGTCTGGTCAGTCCTGGATTGGTCTACTCATCCCTGAGCTGGTCTGGTCAGCCATAGAAAGTCCAAGATGAACTGAACTGGGAGGAATTTTGTTAAAACGAGGAACCATTAAAATGGATTTACAGTAACCACATTTTCTGTGCATCATATCATCAATTTCATCAAGGATGAAGTGAACAATCAAGACGACCATTAACCAAGATCTAATTATAGATATTCTTTTTTCTCTTTCTATAATGACCAAACATTAGGGAAGGCAACGACATACACACATACGTTAGATCTTATCACATAGACCAACTGGAAAATAAAATTATGTATTGCCTCAATTTGTGTGGTGAATGATTATGTAAAAAGAGCACAAATAATATCAAACAGGAAAGATATATATATATATATATATATATATATATATATATATATATATATATATATATATATATATATAGATATATTTTTTTTTTTTTTTTTTTTATACTTTGTCGCTGTCTCCCGCGTTTGCGAGGTAGCGCAAGGAAACAGACGAAAGAAATGGCCCAACCCCCCCCATACACATGTACATACACACGTCCACACACGCAAATATACATACCTACACAGCTTTCCATGGTTTACCCCGGACGCTTCACATGCCTTGATTCAATCCACTGACAGCACGTCAACCCCTGTATACCACATCGCTCCAATTCACTCTATTCCTTGCCCTCCTTTCACCCTCCTACATGTTCAGGCCCCGATCACACAAAATCCTTTTCACTCCATCTTTCCACCTCCAATTTGGTCTCCCTCTTCTCCTCGTTCCCTCCACCTCCGACACATATATCCTCTTGGTCAATCTTTCCTCACTCATTCTCTCCATGTGCCCAAACCATTTCAAAACACCCTCTTCTGCTCTCTCAACCATGCTCTTTTTATTTCCACACATCTCTCTTACCCTTACGTTACTTACTCGATCAAACCACCTCACACCACACATTGTCCTCAAACATCTCATTTCCAGCACATCCATCCTCCTGCGCACAACTCTATCCATATCCCACGCCTCGCAACCATACAACATTGTTGGAACTACTATTCCTTCAAACATACCCATTTTTGCTTTCCGGGATAATGTTCTCGACTTCCACACATTTTTCAAGGCTCCCAAAATTTTCGCCCCCTCCCCCACCCTATGATCCACTTCCGCTTCCATGGTTCCATCCGCTGACAGATCCACTCCCAGATATCTAAAACACTTCACTTCCTCCAGTTTTTCTCCATTCAAACTCACCTCCCAATTGACTTGACCCTCAACCCTACTGTACCTAATAACCTTGCTCTTATTCACATTTACTCTTAACTTTCTTCTTCCACACACTTTACCAAACTCCGATCCGTCACCAGCTTCTGCAGTTTCTCACATGAATCCGCCACCAGCGCTGTATCATCAGCAAACAACAACTGACTCACTTCCCAAGCTCTCTCATCCCCAACAGACTTCATACTTGCCCCTCTTTCCAAGACTCTTGCATTTACCTCCCTAACAACCCCATCCATAAACAAATTAAACAACCATGGAGACATCACACACCCCTGCCGCAAACCTACATTCACTGAGAACCAATCACTTTCCTCTCTTCCTACACGTACACATGCCTTGCATCCTCGATAAAAACTTTTCACTGCTTCTAACAACTTGCCTCCCACACCATATATTCTTAATACCTTCCACAGAGCATCTCTATCAACTCTATCATATGCCTTCTCCAGATCCATAAATGCTACATACAAATCCATTTGCTTTTCTAAGTATTTCTCACATACATTCTTCAAAGCAAACACCTGATCCACACATCCTCTACCACTTCTGAAACCACACTGCTCTTCCCCAATCTGATGCTCTGTACATGCCTTCACCCTCTCAATCAATACTCTCCCATATAATTTACCAGGAATACTCAACAAACTTATACCTCTGTAATTTGAGCACTCACTCTTATCCCCTTTGCCTTTGTACAATGGCACTATGCACGCATTCCGCCAATCCTCAGGCACCTCACCATGAGTCATACATACATTAAATAACCTTACCAACCAGTCAACAATACAGTCACCCCCTTTTTTAATAAATTCCACTGCAATACCATCCAAACCTGCTGCCTTGCCGGCTTTCATCTTCCGCAAAGCTTTTACTACCTCTTCTCTGTTTACCAAATCATTTTCCCTAACCCTCTCACTTTGCACACCACCTCGACCCAAACACCCTATATCTGCCACTCTGTCATCAGACACATTCAACAAACCTTCAAAATACTCATTCCATCTCCTTCTCACATCACCACTACTTGTTATCACCTCCCCATTTGCGCCCTTCACTGAAGTTCCCATTTGCTCCCTTGTCTTACGCACCCTATTTACCTCCTTCCAGAACATCTTTTTATTCTCCCTAAAATTTACTGATAGTCTCTCACCCCAACTCTCATTTGCCCTTTTTTTCACCTCTTGCACCTTTCTCTTGACCTCCTGTCTCTTTCTTTTATACTTCTCCCACTCAATTGCATTTTTTCCCTGCAAAAATCGTCCAAATGCCTCTCTCTTCTCTTTCACTAATACTCTTACTTCTTCATCCCACCACTCACTACCCTTTCTAAACAGCCCACCTCCCACTCTTCTCATGCCACAAGCATCTTTTGCGCAATCCATCACTGATTCCCTAAATACATCCCATTCCTCCCCCACTCCCCTTACTTCCATTGTTCTCACCTTTTTCCATTCTGTACACAGTCTCTCCTGATACTTCTTCACACAGGTCTCCTTCCCAAGCTCACTTACTCTCACCACCTTCTTCACCCCAACATTCACTCTTCTTTTCTGAAAACCCATACTAATCTTCACCTTAGCCTCCACAAGATAATGATCAGACATCCCTCCAGTTGCACCTCTCAGCACATTGACATCCAAAAGTCTCTCTTTCGCACGCCTGTCAATTAACACGTAATCCAATAACGCTCTCTGGCCATCTCTCCTACTTACATAAGTATACTTATGTATATCTCGCTTTTTAAACCAGGTATTCCCAATCATCAGTCCTTTTTCAGCACATAAATCTACAAGCTCTTCACCATTTCCATTTACAACACTGAACACCCCATGCATACCAATTATTCCCTCAACTGCCACATTACTCACCTTTGCATTCAAATCACCCATCACTATAACCCGGTCTCGTGCATCAAAACCGCTAACACACTCATTTAGCTGCTCCCAAAACACTTGCCTCTCATGATCTTTCTTCTCATGCCCAGGTGCATATGCACCAATAATCACCCACCTCTCTCCATCAACTTTCAATTTTACCCATATTAATCGAGAATTTACTTTCTTACATTCTATCACATACTCCCACAACTCCTGTTTCAGGAGTATTGCTACTCCTTCCCTTGCTCTTGTCCTCTCACTAACCCCTGACTTCACTCCCCAGACATTTCCAAACCACTCTTCCCCTTTACCCTTGAGCTTCGTTTCACTCAGAGCCAAAACATCCAGGTTCCTTTCCTCAAACATACTACCTATCTCTCCTTTTTTCACATCTTGGTTACATCCACACACATTTAGGCACCCCACTCTGAGCCTTCGAGGAGGATGAGCACTCCCCGCGTGACTCCTTCTTCTGTTTCCCATTTTAGAAAGTTAATACAAGGAGGGGAGGATTTCCGGCCCCCCGCTCCCGTCCCCTCTAGTCGCTTTCTACGACACGCGAGGAATACGTGGGAAGTATTCTTTCACCCCTATCCCCAGGGATAATATATATATATATATATACACACACACACACACACACACACACGCACACACACACACACACACACACAACACACATATACATATGAAAAATGTAAAACAATTTAGAAAACAAACTTTTAGCTTGAAATGAATGAAAAAATGAACGTCACATAATGGTTCAACCTCTGGCTATGGAAAAGGAAATGTACAATTTATTCACACAAACGTCAATAGCAGTTCTCATCAATTTCACCACTGAATCAATAAGCTTCAATGTCTAAGCTACATTTTTCTCCAACTTCACTATTTTCTTGTCAAAACACCATGCATGAAAACTATCACTCCAGGAGAGAACCTCGCCTTGTTTGCATGATGCTCTGCCGGTGACGTGAGTGTCGAGTGTAATTGTTCCAGCGACGTAACTGTGCGCCAGCCCCGGAGTAGCAACCCAGCGAGCTTTAATTTGGCACATACAATTATGACTGAATATGTTGGTGATGACACTACGGAGGCTGGAAGATACTAGATTGCCCAGAGTGACAAACAGCCTCAAAGGTAGGAAGGAAGGAAGGAAGGAAGGGACACCACCAACCCCCCCAACCTCGCTATGGTGCTATTTGAATGCGTCCGCATCCAAAATTGAAAAAGGGACAATGACAACTACACGCGGGTGTACCGCGCGCTCGACGAGGGTATGAGAGATCCCAGGAGACTCGACGCTGCGTTCGAATCTGTGGACAACGGCCGGGCTCATAACGTCTTCGATGTATGTATGTGGCCCGGGCTATCGTGCCAGCCTATGCGGCACTTCAGCAACCCGGAATTATTCCCTGAAACAACGCTTGGAAGGAGGCAGAAGTGATATTGTGACAGTGATTGTGTCAGCGTCGCGTCGCCTCGCCGCAGTGTATCGAGACAGACTTCCCCAGAACTTTTTAAAGGGGAAGTAAATGTTTATAGTATATATATATATATATATATATATATATATATATATATATATATATATATATATATATACACACACACACACACACACACTTGTGGAAAACGAAATAGGACTTGATTCCAATGGCAAAATAAACTGGGAAGTGGAAGACAGTAGCAAGAAACCACAGGTATTCCTGTACAAGGAGTTGTAACGTGGGTACTTAGACCAGCCTTAACTACTGTGGGAAGACTGCGTGAGGAGGAGGAGGAGGAGAACGAGGAGGAGGAGGAGGAGGAGGAGGAGACGGAGGAGGAGGAGAACATCAACAAAATACCAACAATAAGAACATAATCAAATGAGCTTCCAGGTGTGTTGTGACGAAGATACAGGCGGACTTCCAGCTGACCAGCATCAGTAAGGTATACGAGAGCCGAGGAACGCGTGGTAAAGCAGGATAAGAAAAGAGGAATAAAGACACTTCAAAATATTTTGTGGACAAGGAAGGAGGAGGAGGAGGGGGAAGAATGCTATAAATTTATCAGGAATAAAGTGTAAGTTATGGAGAATCTAAGGCATTCAGAAGGGAAGATCTTAATGATAATATAAGGTTATGTGAGGGACGATAGCACCCCCCCCCCCCCCCCAGCACTAGTGAGACGGGAAAAGGGGGTCGTCGAGGCTACAGAGAGCGAGATCTGATCCTCGTGTGGTTGGTATCCGCACACACAACTATGGGAAGCAGCGGCCACCACAGGCAGGCCCGCCCGCGCCTCGAGACCCAAGCCTCTAGTGGCAGGGACATTCGCAGACAGCTCACTGGAGGGAAGACGCTTTGCTCCACTCTCTATACGAGGGAGGTGGAGGTAGAGCCACTCCAGGTGTGTGAGCAGCTCGCCAACACACTTGGGCAAATAGAATGGAACGAGTCCAACTTTTGGGCAGCATATATTGTAGAGATTATGCAGGGTTTCCAGGAGAGAGTGGAGGGTATGGCTACGCCTCACACGTTCACCTTACTGCAGGGTTGGGGTGAAATGTTTTGAAATCTGACATAAGGGAAACGAGTGTGACGTAGAAAGGGGCAGGCCTTGCGTGTTTGCACTAGTGAGTTCGGTAAGGTCTCTGTTTCCCCCGTTGTGAGACGTTGCATAGGTTCAAATTATGGATGGAAATATGTTCCGTGGGAGAGAGGGAGGAAAAAAAAAAAAGAGCATTCGAGTGAGGTAATGAACGAGAGATAAAGTAGAAAGAATTCATCGGCGCAATAATGGAAAAGGTTCGTGGTTGAAGACAGATTATCTACAGAGAGGAAAAAATAGACTAGGCGACAGCAGTGATCCCTGAGGGACGCCACTGTTGGTAGAATAAGGAGGAAAAGGTCGCGCCATCAACGACCTAACGCGATGGTACGACTTGATAAACTATCCAATAAAAAAGACGCAAAGAAATGAAAGAGGCGAAACTGAGGAAGATCAGAAGACAAAGACCCTATCCAATGCTCTGTAGACGTCGAGGGACACGAACAAAAGATTTACCAAACCCTCTTGTGAGAGTAGGACGCGAGGCTCCCTATACACCATCCCCTCTATACACGTCACGGATCTCGCCACACCTTACTGTTCCTGGCCTTGACAAGGTCAGCCTCTAGCCGCCGGGAAAATTCTTTTGATCTCCTACTAACGTCTGGCTGCCTCGGCCCACGAATACCTTAGCGGGCGGAGGCGGGAGAGACGCCAGCTTTCATTACCGCAGCAGAATACAATTAAAGAAACCACATCTTTCCCTCCCAACACGATCGTTAAAAGTGTCATTATTTCTACTCGACCAGGAGGAGGATGCCCTTAAGTATGAAGGTCCAGTCCTCGAGCATGAGGGTACAGCCCTTGTGGGCACTGTGGCCTAGACTTGAGGGTCAAGTCAAGGACATTGTACCCAAGATGGGCGACAGTGGCTTGGGGGATCGAGACGATCCCCCAAGCTGAATAAGGGACAGCGAGATTCGACAGATACTAATCTTGAATGTGCTGAGTCGCCTTGAGAGACAGACCCACGCCTGGCCGAGGTGTAGGTAGACAGACTGATGGATGGAGGAACGCACAGGTAAGAAGGACGGAGGATCAGATGAATGGAAGCCATGACGCCATCGGTAAACAAGCATTACCGGATGGTAGTAACACTTGTACACCCAGGGTGTCTCAGCTACGTCTCTCTCTCTCTCTCTCTCTCTCTCTCTCTCTCTCTCTCTCTCTCTCTCTCTCTCTTCTCTCTCTCTCTCTCTTCCTTGCATATCAATTGACTGTTCTACGTCTTCTATCTCATTCATCCATCTCCCCTGATGATGTGATCATTACACGAAAGTGCACTTGGGAACTTATCGTGTTTCATTTTCCCCGTGGACTCATAGGAATATCTTGATAACGCGCAAAATTGTGATCCTTTCCAATATATATATATATATATATATATATATATATATATATATATATATATATATATATATATATATATATATATATCTTTTTTCTTTTAAACTATTCGCCATTTCCCGCTTTAGCGAGGTCGCGTTAAGAACAGAGGACTGGACCTTTTTTGGAATATCCTCACCTGGCCCCACTCTGTTCCTTCTTTTGGAAAATTAAAATAAGAACCAAAGGGGAGGATTTCCAGCCCCCCGCTCTCTCCCCTTTTAGTCGCCTTCTACGACACGCAGGGAATACGTGGGAAGTATTCTTAATCCCCTATCCCCAGGGATAATATATATATATATATATATATATATATATATATATATATATATATATATATATATATATATATATATATATATATATACATATATATATACATATATATATATATATATATATATATATATATATATATATATATATATATATACCTGCCTACCTCAGGAGTACCATCTCTGCCGCTCCCGCAGCGCTCAGGTAGTTGACGTCGTCCACCGAGCGGGACTACAGCTCATAATTTGAGCTAATGTTGTGCATTTATCAACGTGGAGGGGGAGAGAGCAGGGCAACCGATCAGCAAGCATTCAGTGTCTTCCCTATGAACCTACATTCTAGGGCATGAGAAGAGAGAGAGAGAGAGAGAGAGAGAGAGAGAGAGAGAGAGAGAGAGAGAGAGAGAGAGAGAGAGAGAGAAGGGGAAGGTCTTTGGATACTGATGAAACAAAGCTGGTAATGTTGGAGCAATGGGTGGCGTCCAAAGCACAGACAGAATGGGAAAAAAAAAGGAACTCGTACATGACTGGGGTGAATAGATTCTAATGGGTGCAATGTCCCTCTGGTGAGGGTGGCGCTGAAAGACCAGGTTGGAAGTGTGTGGCCGTTCAATACATACTGGGGTCAATTCCGTGTGTGTACACAGGTTTTGCCACTTATCGACTGCTGAGCAAGTGGAGTTGAAAGACTCCCGTTTTTTCTTTTAATAATTTCTCCCTGGTGGATGATTATGGAGTGATGTAGACGAGAAAGTTTTGGTCCTGTTGCCCCCCCACAAAAAAAAAGTTAAGTGATATGCATACTGGAGTGAGACGTAGTGGAAGTATTTTTGTAACACTGAGCTGGTGACAAGTGTTCGTGGTTGCTTTGGGAACTAGCGAGTGTTTTTAGGTTTGTTGTGTGTGTGGGGCTTTCCAGTGTTATTCTTACTGTAAATATTATATATATATATATATATATATATATATATATATATATATATATATATATATATATATATATATATATATATACGCAATATCTCTGGGGATAGAGTATAAAGAATACCTCCCACGTATCCCTGCGTATCGTAGAAGGCGACTAAAATGGGTGGGAGCAGGAAGGGCGCTGGAAGTCCTCCCCTCTTGTTTTACTTTTTTAAAAGAAGGTACAGAGAATTGGGCCAAGTGAAGCCTTTTCCCCTCGAAGTCTTTGTCATCTGTTGTTGACGCTGTTTCGCTAACACCGTCTCTTAACCTCCTACATTACGTACCATGTATATATTCCTAGCCAAAGCTACGCAGCCTTTTTATCGACTAGCCTCGGGAGGATGATGAATACCTGGGTTGGGTGTGGGCTAACTGCTGCGCCTAGGAATCGAACCCAAGCGGGCCCATGGTCAGTAATGCTAATCACTATGCCATGGAGGTCCGTGTGTGTGTGTGTGTGTTTGTGTGTGTGTGTGTGTGTGTGTGTGTGTGTGTGTGTGTGTGTGTGTGTGTGCGTGTGTGTGTTATTACCTATTTGCTCCGCACGGGGAGGGAGATGTACGCTTGTGGGGCCCCATCTCTTCCACATTCTCCACTATCACATAACTTCGTCAAAACTTCCTTTTGTGTTCTGCATTAACCATTTCCTCATGACAATCCATTCATCCACCATTCCTATACTGTAAAAGTATTTCTTTACACCATTTCTTAACAAGTTTCTTGCTCCATATCGTGTTATGTCCTCTGGTTGCTCTATCCCTACATCTCTCGTATATATATATACACACACACACACATTATTTATTTTTTTTTTTATTCATACTATTCGCCATTTCCCGCAATAGCGAGGTAGCGTTAAGAACAGAGGACTGGGCCTTTGAGGGAATATCCTCACCTGGCCCCCTTCTCTGTTCCTTCTTTTGGAAAATTAAAAAAAAAACAGAGGGGAGGATTTCCAGCCCCCCGCTCCCTTCCCTTTTAGTCGCCTTCTACGACACGCAGGGAATACGTGGGAAGTATTCTTTCTCCCCTATCCCCAGGGATAACATTATTTATATATATATATATAGATATATATATATATATATATATATATATATATATATATATATATATATATATATATATATATATAATCAAAAAATCAACTCGGCATCAAAAAAAGGAAATTGAATTTGACAAGCGGACCCAAGTATACAGCTCCTAGTTTTCTATGAACACAATTACAAGTATTATTGTAATTAAAGAAAATAATACATAGAAAACGAGTTCTAATTCCTCCATGTGAAAAAGTTTCTGATCCCCCAGCCAAGCCAAGTGGGTCTTGCTGCAGTTGGGATGTACAATATTTGAAAGACTTTCCTAATCTACCAACTTTTTTCTGATATATAAACTTTTTTTTTCCATGACTTAAAAATTTTCAACATTACTAATAGTTTACTGGACCCTGGGGTGTTATGGTGGTGGGCGATGTTGGTGATGGGGGGGTGATGTTGGAGATGGTGCTGATAACGGTGAAGATGTTGGTGATGGTTGTTGATAATGGTGTTGATAATGGTGGGGATGTTGGTGTTGATAATGGTGGGGATGTTGGTGTTGATAATGATGGTGATGGTGCTGACAATGGTGGTGGGTGTAATGGTGGTGGGTGTAATGGTGATGGCGATGTTGGAGATGGTAATGATCCTGGTGGTGACGAGGACGTCAAGTTTATCCAACCCACAGTAATCCCCTCCAACAAAGAACTTCCCCACCATCTCCGCCAACACACACACACACGTCCTCCCCCACCACCACCATCACCAACCTCTCCATCACCACCACTACAAATATTTGTGTATTACTAGCTGTCCTGCTCTGCGTATTATATGTAATGACCCGTATGCTTATGAACCATCACTCACAACATATTATACCTCAACCCTCCCACACCACACAACCACTCTTCCTCAACCCTCCCACACCACACAACCACTCTTCCTCAACCCTCCCACACCACACAACCACTCTTCCTCAACCCTCCCACACCACACAACCACTCTTCCTCAACCCTCCCACACCACACAACCACTCTTCCTCAACCCTCCCACACCACACAACCACTCTTCCTCAACCCTCCCACACCACACAACCACTCTTCCTCAACCCTCCCACACCACACAACCACTCTTCCTCAACCCTCCCACACCACACAACCACTCTTCCTCAACCCTCCCACACCACACAACCACTCTTCCTCAACCCTCCCACACCACACGACCACTCTTCTTCAACCCTCCCGCAACCCGCCCTACTGACCTATTCCCTGACCCTTCCACTACCCACATTAGTGTCCTATTCCTTGAACCTTCCACTACCCATACTAGAGACCTGTTCCTCCGCCCTTCCACAACCCACACCTCCCTCCCTCCCTCTCAGCACCCTTGCCACTTAAGATCCCATCACAATACCTGGTAACTGACACACACACACACATACACCCTGGCACCCAGTAGCAGTCCCTCCCTCCCTCCCTTTACACCCTCACCTGCCAACTCGCCCTAAATACTTCCGCTACACCCGTCCTCATTTATATATATATATATAACCCCTCCCCCCCCTCCGTAAGGGAAAGGAGGAAGAGCACCAAACCCCACTTATACCAAACCCGCGCCACAAGCGCCCTTTCCCTGAGTTGACAGGCTGGGTACTCCTCCCTGCATAGCGATTTCGACATGAATAATTCGCGTATCGCCTAGCGAAGTAGTAGTAAAAGGTCACCTCACCCAAACACCTGAACTACAGGGTAGAGATCACCTCAGACACACCCCAGGTAAGGTCCTCCTTCATCCACTCTGGAGGGAAGTGGTTCTAAGCTCCGGATCTGCTGACTCCTGCGGCAGGAGGTGGATGTGATGGGGGTCGGGACGTACCTATGATGAGACGGTCTCCACCGTGGCCAGCCGGACCCGTACACTGACCGTCTACAGGTTGGGCAATGTTGGAGGGTCACCAGGAAGTGGCAGTCGCCCTCCTGATGGGAGAGAGACACACGTCCATGGAAGAATACTTAGTTATCTGACGACCTTCCTTTCACCGTGCGATGGTCTGGGAGGTCTTCAACCTCACCACAGCCGAGTCTAAGGCCTTACCTTACCTTACGTATACCTTACGATGGTTTGGGAGGTCTTCTACCATCCCAGAGCTGGGTCTGGCACCTTAACTTACCTTACGTATACCTTACGATGGTTTGGGAGGTCTTCTACCACCACAGCTGGGTCTGGCACCTTACCTTACCTTACGTATACCTTACGATGGTTTGGGAGGTCTTCTACCCCCACAGCTGGGTCTGGGGCCAAGCTGTTGTGTTGCTCTTCTGCTCAGTCAAGGTGTTAGAAGCCGTGGTCCCCACAACTAACATCTGAGCGAGTGAAAGCTGTTAGAGTAGGTAAGAAGAAAGAAAGAGAGAGAGCAGCACTTAGCGGCCCATCCTCACCAACAACATACGACAGGTAATTCGACTGCGGTATACTGAGAAAAACGCCAGAAATAAACTGTACAAACAACAGCGGTGACGGGGACACTTGAAGGCTAATGTGTAGCAGCGGGGGAATTGGTGACCAACTTAAAAAAAAAAAAAAACGACTGAACGGAATTACATTTTCATGTCAAGTTAAAAATCCTGTTTTTTTTTTTTTACCAGACAACCCAGTCGTGGGCCAATCAGGCCTCCTGTTGTCTGTCTTTCCCATGTAAATTCACGTAACTAACTGGACAGTCAGTCTATTGGTCAGTGAACAGGTTGCGCTTCCCACGTAGGTCATGTCGGGTTAAACTAAGTTGAAATCTTGTTCTTGTCTTTTTCTTTACTTCTGATACCGCGAGGTCCATGCAGGTGGACGGCACTGGTTTCCAGCGAAAGAGGAGTAAATTGGTCGTCAACTTTATAAGTCCGGACAAGTTCGAATCCTGGTCGCGGCCATCGGTCCACAGTCAAGCCAGATGTTCATGCATTCCTACGGGCTGGTCGATTACAGGGTACCTGGCTTAGGCTAGGGTATATATATATATATATATATATATATATATATATATATATATATATATATAGAGAGAGAGAGAGAGAGAGAGAGAGAGAGAGAGAGAGAGAGAGAGAGAGAGAGAGAGAGAGAGAGAGACCAGTTAACAAAAAAAAAATATCGTGGGTTTGAGAATTGGTATGTAAAGAAATCACATCCATTCCAAACAGAGAAAGGGTAAAGATGTATGGGCATACGTCGCCATGATGCACGTGCCTTCTGACATGGTACGTGGCAGGCCAACCAGTACCATGTATAGCCAAATGGAAACCGTTAGGACGACGGCAACAAACATCATACGCCTGGCAGAGAGGTACAGGGGAGGGTGGCGGCTACTACGTGGCACCACGACGGGTGAATATGAAAATACAAAATGGAACTCGCAATCAGCAATAGGGTAATTCGTCAACGACCTAACTGCGAAACAACGTCGTTCTGAAATGACTCTAATAGAGGACTTCCTGTACATACAAACAACGCGACACAACGGAACAAAATTACACCATGTAGACTGACGCCATGGCGATCATCTAGCCACAGTTCGCAGCACAACACAGGAAGTCGAAGCAATGATGTAACTGACCAAAAGTAATTTCCCCCACCTCCCCCAGTGCAAGTAATTTCCCCATCCCCCGGTGCAAGTAAATTCCCCCCCTCCCCTCCCCAGTGATAGTTGAAAAAAAAAAAAAAGTGGCACCGTTGGAGAAATAAATATAACTGACAGTAATAATGGTGATGACAGGGGGTAGGGCGAAATAATGATGATGTAAATAAAAGGGGGGAAAAAACACCATCGAAAGGGAACAATAAATATTTTGATAGTGAAAAAGGAACAAATGCACCATTCTTGAGAGTGGAGGTGGAGGGAAAGATATAGAAAACGGGACAGATTTAAGTGACTAACATCTACTGGGACGGAGCCAGTGTGATGAAGTGGTAGATATTAGAATACGATGGTCGACATGCCAAAGGCCAAAAGGATGACAGAACACCTTTTACTGTCGGCACCAAATGTATGTATATGCATGTGTATGGGGGAGGGTTGGGCCATTCTTTCGTCTGTTTCCTTGCGCTACCTCGCTAACGCGGGAGACAGCGACAAAGCAAAATAAATATAATAAATAAATAAATGAATATATATATTTTTTTTTTTTTTTTTTTTTTTTTTTTTATACTTTGTCGCTGTCTCCCGCGTTTGCGAGGTAGCGCGAGGAAACAGACGAAAGAAATGGCCCAACCCCCATACACACGTACATACACACGTCCACACACGCAAATATACATACCTACACAGCTTTCCATGGTTTACCCCAGACGCTTCACATGCCTTGATTCAATCCACTGACAGCACGTCAACCCCTGTATACCACATCGCTCCAATTCACTCTATTCCTTGCCCTCCTTTCACCCTCCTGCATGTTCAGGCCCCGATCACACAAAATCTTTTTCACTCCATCTTTCCACCTCCAATTTGGTCTCCCTCTTCTCCTCGTTCCCTCCACCTCCGACACATATATCCTCTTGGTCAATCTTTCCTCACTCATTCTCTCCATGTGCCCAAACCATTTCAAAACACCCTCTTCTGCTCTCTCAACCACGCTCTTTTTATTTCCACACATCTCTCTTACCCTTACGTTACTTACTCGATCAAACCACCTCACACCACACATTGTCCTCAAACATCTCATTTCCAGCACATCCATCCTCCTGCGCACAACTCTATCCATAGCCCACGCCTCGCAACCATACAACATTGTTGGAACCACTATTCCTTCAAACATACCCATTTTTGCTTTCCGAGATAATGTTCTCGACTTCCACACATTTTTCAAGGCTCCCAAAATTTTCGCCCCCTCCCCCACCCTATGATCCACTTCCGCTTCCATGGTTCCATCCGCTGACAGATCCACTCCCAGATATCTAAAACACTTCACTTCCTCCAGTTTTTCTCCATTCAAACTCACCTCCCAATTGACTTGACCCTCAACCCTACTGTACCTAATAACCTTGCTCTTATTCACATTCACTCTTAACTTTCTTCTTCCACACACTTTACCAAACTCAGTCACCAGCTTCTGCAGTTTCTCACATGAATCAGCCACCAGCGCTGTATCATCAGCGAACAACAACTGACTCACTTCCCAAGCTCTCTCATCCCCAACAGACTTCATACTTGCCCCTCTTTCCAGGACTCTTGCATTTACCTCCCTAACAACCCCATCCATAAACAAATTAAACAACCATGGAGACATCACACACCCCTGCCGCAAACCTACATTCACTGAGAACCAATCACTTTCCTCTCTTCCTACACGTACACATGCCTTACATCCTCGATAAAAACTTTTCACTGCTTCTAACAACTTGCCTCCCACACCATACATTCTTAATACCTTCCACAGAGCATCT
>NC_092227.1:85769011-85806511 GCF_036320965.1 Panulirus ornatus
ATTAATGGTAGGTTTGGATTTATCTCTATAAGATGATTTCTTTGCCAAGTTATGGGATTCATCAATGAAAGATCTAGAATACTTTAACTTGGATCCAATACAATGTATCTTCTCCAACTCATCACCAATAAATTCCGGACTGCATATACGTAATGCCCTATGGAACATAGACTGGGATAATTGAACTCTCTCATGCTGAGTTGATTAATAATAAATGTATGAACAAACGTTATCAAGTTTTCTATATATGCTATACTTAAACATGGTCCAGAGGGATAGAAACGTTTTAAGTTTAGCATATACAGAAAACCCACCGACGTCTGCTCTTATATTCATTATTAGTCAGCTCAACAAGCGGGAAGCAACAGGCAAATATGTAGTAGTGGAGAGGGATGGTGGGGACGTTAGAAGTCAGATCATGGAGAGAGAGAGAGAGAGAGAGAGAGAGAGAGAGAGAGAGAGAGAGAGAGAGAGAGAGAGAGAGAGAGCAACACCGTTGCAGCGTTGAGAAAGGGATGGGTGAAGGGGAGCTGACACCAGGAGAATTAAATGAGACGGAAGGATTTAAATTCCACTCTGGTTAGCTAGTAGGTGGAGGAGGTGCGACCCAGATACGAGAGATCACTACTCCATTATTGAGGCGAATGTAACCCCTGTAGACACGACACGGATGTTACAAGAATGGTAATTACAGCTCCTATGTAACACTGCTGACCAGACCACACAACCACATCAATACCACAGACCTTCAGACTACAACCACGTCAATACCACAGCCCATCAGACCACAGCCACATTAATACCACAGCCCATCAGACCACAGCCACATCAATATCACAGCCCATATAAACCCACCCACATCAATACCGGAGCTTATGTGAACCCAACCACATCAATACCACACTCCTATATAAACCAAACCACATCAGTGCCACAACCCATCAGAACCAACCACACCAACACTATACCTGATCAAAACGTAACCACATCAACACCACAGTCCATCAGAACCAAACCACATCAACAAACAGTTCCCCCCCCACCACTTGCCTCCCAAATCACACGACACACAACTTGGCAACTATTGTCTCCATCAGCAACTGGGAGCGAGGCATCACGGCCCGCCCGTAATGGTCTAATTATACTCTCTCTCCCAAACTACCAATCGTACGGGGACGATACAACGGTGTTAACGACCTCCGTGGCACATCTTCCAGTGGGATAGAGAGATGCGAGGTGTTCACACACACACACACGGCATGACATGGATTACCTCCTCTCTCTCGACCCTTTCCCTCCAAAAGACATTACCAGATTTAGGCGTCCCCTTAAACCCTCCCTCCCTAAATACCTTAATTCAAATTCTAAAAGATCTACGGTTCTGAGAGAACGGAAGAGACAGAGAGACAGACAGACAGAGACAAACAAATGATGCAGCCGTCATCAGCACCGCCCCTCCGCGACACCATAAGACCCAACCCAACACGCACTCACAGCCTCGCCATCTCTCCTCCTAGTGTATCCCTGGCGAAGCCAAGTGAGAGTCGACGTCTCTGGTAATGTATTCTACTGAGGGACATAAGGCCGGGGAAAGCACCCTCCTCCCCTGACATTCTTTACCTTCCCCGAGGGAAAAAATGAAAAAAAAATAATATCCGACGGAAACTGAAACATGATCCAGCTTACCATCTCTGTGAGGCGAGTGACGAAGAGAAAAATTGTTTTCGAAATGGCACGGGAGAGGTGAGGTCCCTACCTTCCACTACGACCCATTTCTGACGGTGCTCCAGATTCACTTCTCATCCACATCAGACGGAAATCCACCCGGAGGGAGGTGGAGTTGGTGGAGCTGCAGAGGCAGCGGGAGCAGCAGCAGAAGCGGAAGCGTGGATACACCCGAGACTTGACGGCTGCTGCATCAAAGCGGTTCGATACCCCCGGTGCTGAGAGTGATCCGGGCTGAGGCTCGACTCCCCGCGAGCCCGGGGGACCAACACCAGCTCGTCGTGGACTCCGCACGAGCCATCGGCAGAGATTATGACGTATCCCAGCCAGGGCAGGGGCCCTCCTGTTAAGCCAAGGAGCACCGAGAAGGCATCGTCCTTAAGAAAGCCATCCACAGTGGGCGACTGACTGGTAGTAAGCCACTCACAGTGGGCGACTGACTGGTAGCAAGCCACCCACAGTGGGCGACTGACTGGTAGCCACCTACCCACCCACCCAGCTAGGCTGGGCACCGGCCTGGAGTGAGGTAATCTGAAGGCCACTGATCACACTATGCCCGACTCCTGTATGTAATGTCCTCACGGTGCTTGTGGTAGCGTCCCTAAGGAGGATGTACTTCCCAACACCAATGTTATCAATACATTGCCCTGCCTCGCACCAAACTTCTTGCCCTGCCTCGCACCAAACTTCTTGCCCTGCCTCGCGTCCAAACTTGTCCTCCCTCTCACTAAACTTGTCCTGCTTCTCACCAAACTTGCCCTGCCTCGCACCAAACTTGTCCTGCTTCTCACTAAACTTGCCCTGCCTCGCACCAAAACCTTGCCCTACCACGCATCAAACGTACCCTGCCTCGCATCACATCACCCCTGCCTCGCATCACATTAGCCGGTGTGTAGGCAACAGTTACGGGACAACCTGCTAATTACCGCTAACACTCTCCGCTCTGCGTCTCACCTTCACGCTTCTGACACACCCTGAAACTAATTACACCCTTCGATGTCAGGACTCTTGGGCTTACACTCCGTCTCAAAATCAAACTACCATGAGAGTCCTAATGTCTCCCTCCTACACCTCATACCTATCATTTGTACCACCCATCTCCACATTCTTTCCCTTCACCTCCATTTCCTCAACATAAATCTTTAAATAAATACAAGGAAGAGTACAAGAGGCAAGTGGCTATCATCACCAAAGGTGCGAATAATAATCTAAGTCCCGCCTGTCTCTGCTGCCAACGAGAGGGAGGGGAGGTTTATGGAATGGTAGTAGTACAGGCCCCTTTATGTACCCCCTTGGTCTTCAAATACACACGACTCATTCCTCATTCATTGCACCCACATTCTTGGTGTTCTCCTGTTGAAGAAGACCATCACGCTAGTATCTCTCCAATCTATCTACCTTATCTTGGAGCCTCAGCAGTCCAGTGATGTCTTCACTGTACACTTTCAATATCTTCAACTTTCATGTCATGGACCACGAGTCCCTATACTTCTACATCTAATACCTTACGGTTGGTCTCCGAACTACCACTATTTCTTCCCATTCCAATACCGCTCTCCTAACTCCACGGCACGTTTTCTAATTCTCGAGATGAGGTCCTTCTTTATGTAAGTGGATCTCAACCTTCACCACGGGGAATGGATGGAAGCCTCCCACACCCATGGTCTGTGTGTGTGTGTGTGTGTGTGTGTGTGTGTGTGTGTGTGTGTGTGTGTGTGTGTGTGTGTGTGTGTGTGTGTGTGTGTGTGTGTGTGTGTGTGGTGTGTGTGTGTGTGTGTGTGTGTGTGTGGGAGAGGAGGTGGTGGAGGTAAGGATTGAACTCCTCACATTTTCTTTCATTCTTGATGATCAGGAGGAATTCATCAACCACCCTCCCCCACACTCCTCTAGCCCGCCTCGACCACTCCCCAAACACAGAATGGGTTCGTTATCTAAATTCTAATAGACATCTTGAATGCCCAATCTCGCTCCCTGACTGGTTCATCTGACCACACACTTGGGAATATCTCTTTACTCACTACATCCCCTTTAACCTCCCTCCTCCTCACCCCCCTGTAAATATTAATACAGTCACTTTAACATTGCAAACTGGATTAACTTGCGCCAAGTTCTTCTTTGATCTCCCCTGGGGAGGATGGCTGGGCTGCGGGAATGGGAGCTTATATATATATAAATATACATACATCTCCCCTCCTACACAATTTCTTCTTCCAATCTGGGGTTCAGCCATTCATGTTCTCGGGGCCATTCAGGGCAAAGGGACCTGGATCATCAAACCCGTAAATCTCTCCTTCCCTCCCACCTTACATTCAGCTTTTTACTTCTGCCAAAACGATTCCCAAATATGTCATCAACGAGAGAAAGGATTCCCTTTATCCATAGGAAGGGTGGTGACCATTTCCCCCTCTTCCACCTGTCGAATATTTCTCTTCCATGATCAAAAGTTATCTCTTTCACAACTTCCTTTCCATCGCTTTTCCGTTCTGACGAGACTCTTATCATCGGTCTGCTCTCATGAACGAAAACATAAAACTCTTTGCCATTCTCTTCCCTCCTCCTCCTCCTCCATCCTGCATGGCTCAAGCATTCCTCCACCCGCCTCACGTACCTCTTACTAATCCTTATGCCTAATCTTGTAATCTCTCTTCGTACAGCCCACTAGGCACTTCCCTCACTGGACACATGCAAGATGTATATGCACTCGTGGGGTCATCATCCATCCCAGTAGCTTGGAAGAAAATGGACCTTTTGGGATTTGCCACCCGGGCTTCTTCGGCAGCTCTGGCACAGCCAAAAAGGAAGGGAAACCGTTCTATTCTTCAGAATCATTGTTCTGCTGCCGAGCATCGAGTGTGGGTTGGTGAGTACAGTCTCGCCATCTCGCCCATGCCACTTGACAACACTACTCACACGACTCGTTCTTCAAACAACTATTCTTTTGCTGTGGTTCGTGCTTGGCGCTAGCCGTGCCCTGTGGCACTATACCGTCAAAAGTGTTCGTAAGTAAGTATTCAAGTCTCAATGTTTCACAATAGTCACTCCCTTTTGAAATATTTTCGTAACCTTTCTGATAGTCACAGATAATCTCTCTTACCATCACATAGTTCTTCTTAATTCAGCTCTTAAACCTTTTTTTTTTTCTTAACCATACGCCATTTTCTCTCGTACTCCACCCAATCACACACACTCCTTCACACCCCTGCCATAAACCACCACCTCTCCTCCATTAGCGATCTAACCTCCTCAGTCCACCACTTGCTACCCTTCATCACAACAAACGTATCCGATCTCCAGCTTAGCAAACATTTACACTGAACAAAGACTTCTTCCCTAAACACAAACACTCGAATGGTTTCGTATAATCTCACCCTATGCTACTCACCAGTCAATCTTCCCTGATACCTCAACACACAAGCCACTTCTCCAAAAACCTGAAGAGTTCAACCCCCTTCTTTCATACGTTATGTCACGACCCTCTCACCCAAAACCACCTATCACTACGCAGAACCACCAAACCACATATCTTGACCACAAAATAGGTCATCAATAGTCATCCCACCTCCCTCATCACAGCAACCTCTCCCGTGCACATCTGTTGAACACAATCCATTAATAAGGGTGAACATCTTGTGAGGTTTTTTGAGGGTTTTCACCCTAAAGAACCCAAGTTTGGCTCAGGCTGCTGGACTGGGTCGTCAATTCGACCTAGCTGTTGGGAGCCCTCAGCCCTCCGGTCCACAGGGTCACCCCCTGAGCTTGGCTGGTCGAGTATACACGCTCGTTAACCCCAATTCCCCCTGCCAACACATAGTTATGGACGTCCCTCTCCGTTTATCATGTACT
Organism: Panulirus ornatus; assembly: GCF_036320965.1. Taxonomy (NCBI): domain Eukaryota; kingdom Metazoa; phylum Arthropoda; class Malacostraca; order Decapoda; family Palinuridae; genus Panulirus; species Panulirus ornatus. The sequence goes on from NC_092227.1 coordinate 85,774,580, forward strand.
CCGCATCGCCAACACGCGTTCAACGCCAAGACTGGTCGAGCTTTCCCAACTTTCAACGACAATTAATCGTCCACCTCCTCGCATTCACTTCCCTCGGGCGAGCACTATGGTTCGAATCCTCCTCTCATCAGAATTAGCAAAGCGTTCTCAAGCCACTTTCTTCTTCCACTCCCTCTCACTTCCTGATACGTGCATGAACTACCTACTCTACTCCCAGGGTGTCTAACTTTCATTCAAAAGCTTCACCGAGAGGCGCATGAAAACCACGGCCGTTGTGCATGTGTGATGTATTTCCACCACGGGCTTCCTCACTCGCAGGATGCCACAGAGAGAGAGAGAGAGAGAGAGAGAGAGAGAGAGAGAGAGAGAGAGAGAGAGAGAGAGAGAGAGAGAGAGAGAGAGAGAGGCCGCCCCCCAACCCCCTCAGGAACCTCGTACCCAAAATCCGCAGGCGGACCTGCCTTCCTTCCTTCCTTGGTGGTGACGCTGACGCACGCGACCAGGGGGGGGCAAAACAGGCAACCAACCCCAGTAATTCAGGATCAAAGCGGCCCCCAGGTCGGCAAACAGTGACCCCCTCCACCCCAAGTCGGCAAACAGAGGCACTCAGGTCGGCAAACAGTGGCACAAGCAACACCCCGCCAACAACGGCAGCAGAATAAGCAGAAGAAAAACAACAAAACAAAGCAACAGCAACAGCAGACGCAGGGAACAGCAGCAGGAACAGGAGCAGCAACATTGGCAGCTGAATGAATCAGGAGAAACAGCTGCATCAGCAACACCTGGGACATGACCTGCGCAACAGCTGGCATCAGCAACACCTGGGACATGACCTGCGCAACAGCCGCTGACACGGAGGCAAGCAGCAACAGCAACAACAACAGCAGCAACAACAGCAGCAGCAGAAACGGGAGCAGAAGCAACAGCAACACGTGGAACATGACCAACACAACGGCAGCAGACACCGTAACAGCAACACACACACACACACACACACACACACACACACACACACACACACACACACTGGCAGATGTAGGAGCAGCAGAATAAACAGAAAGAGCAACAGCAGCAGCTTGGAAGAACGACACCCTCTTCACCAAGGGCGCCTGGGTGGCCCACACACACACACACACACACACACACACACACACACACACACACACACACACACACACACACACGAGACCAGGGAGGTAGTTTAGCGTACACATGTACGTGGCTTTAATGTACGTATAAATATGCAAGCGACTGCATGTATGAGGCGAGGGGTGGGGTGGGGTTGTACACTGTAATTACTGCCATATATCAGGTCAGAGGCACGTTAGCCTGGCCCGGCGGAGGGGCGTGACCTCACCGCCAGCAGCGAGGTCGTTCACAGAGTTTTTAAACAATGATCTTGACCCGTTATTGGCCATAAAGGGGGCGGAGGCCCCGCGCTGAATATGAATAGTGGGGATGAAGGGAGCGTTCATCCCTCCCTGGCTGTACGAAGGACCAACCACAGCAGAGGAGGGGAAAAATGTCCACCCCTCCCTACCTGACCAGGAAGCCACTGTGAAATATATATATATATATATATATATATATATATATATATATATATATAGAGAGAGAGAGAGAGAGAGAGAGAGAGAGAGAGAGAGAGAGAGCGTTAATCCCTCGCTGTCTGTACAGAGAAAGTTAATCCCTCCTTGTCGGTACAGAGAACATTAATCCCTCGCTGTCTGTACAGAGAAGGTTAATCCCTCGCTGTCTGTACAGAGAGCGTTAATCCCTCGCTGTCTGTACAGAGAAGGTTAATCCCTCCCTGTCTGTGCGGGGGGCAAGCAGTACAATGTAAAGCCTCACAATCTATGTAGAGGGCGGGAGGGTCATCATGAAGGGGCGTCTACCTAACCCTGTTTTTAAGCCGAGCCAAGATGTGTGTGTGTGTGTGTGTGTGTGTGTGTGTGTGGAGGAGGGGGATAGTGAGGAGTCCCGCATAATGTATATAGAAGGAGAGCCGCCTGGCAGGGGGTACTGCCACCCTGCCCCCTCCCCTGCCCTTCTCCTGCCTTGTACGGTGGACAAGGGAAGGGAAGGCCAAGAAGAAGCCGCCATATAAAACCCTTCACGGAATACGATCGTGGGAGCAAGATGACCACAGCTGGGTGGAAGACACTGCAGAATACATCGATGTATTCACACACACACACACACACACACACACACACACACACACACACACACACGCCCTTACTGACCTCCTCTCCTCCCCACAATGACCTCGTGTCAAGCAAACTATGAACCTAACTAGTTTCCGCGTTTTCTACCCCATATCTACCGAGGATTTCTCACGTCCCAGAGTCATCGTATATTTCTCACGTCCCAGAGTTATCTATCGTGCATTTCTCACGTCCCAGAGTCATCTATCGTACATTTCTCACGTCCCACAGTCATCTATCGTACATTTCTCACGTCCCAGAGTTATCTATCGTACATTTCTCACGTCCCAGTTATCTATCGTGCATTTCTCACGTCCCAGAGTCATCTATCGTACATTTCTCACGTCCCAGAGTTATCTATCGTACATTTCTCACGTCCCAGAGTTATCTATCGTGCATTTCTCACGTCCCAGAGTTATCTATCGTGCATTTCTCACGTCCCAGAGTTATCTATCGTACATTTCTCACGTCCCAGAGTTATCTATCGTACATTTTTCACGTCCCAGAGTTATCTATCGTGCATTTCTCACGTCCCAGAGTCATCTATCGTACATTTCTCACGTCCCAGAGTTAGCTATCGTACATTTCTCACGTCCCAGAGTTAGCTATCGTATATTTCTCAGCTCCCCCAAGCAGACCATTTTACATTCCACAGTTCCAGAGCCAAATATCTCACATTTCTCGGTCCAGGAGAGAGAGAGAGAGAGAGAGAGAGAGAGAGAGAGAGAGAGAGAGAGAGAGAGAGAGAGAGAGAGAGAGAGAGAGAGAGAGAGAAATCAAGGCCAAAATCCGAACATTTCTCATTTCTTGAGGAATCAGACGATATCTCGCATTCCGGAGAGAGAGAGAGAGAGAGAGAGAGAGAGAGAGAGAGAGAGAGAGAGAGAGAGAGAGAGAGAGAGAGAGAGACGCATGGAGTCTTTCATTTGGAAACTCCTAAGATGTATGACTCCCACCCTACCTACACCCAAGATGTGGTACGACCCCCACTCTACACCCAAGATGTGGTACGATCCCCACTGTACTTACACCAAAGATGTATGACCCCTCACTCTACACCCAAGATGTGGTACGACCCCCACTCTACTTACACCAAAGATGTATGACCCCTCACTCTACACCCAAGATGTGGTACGACCCCCACTCTACACACAAGATGTGGTACGACCCCCACTCTACACCCAAGATGTGGTACGACCCCCACTCTACTTACACCAAAGATGTATGACCCCTCACTCTACACCCAAGATGTGGTACGACCCCCACTCTACACACAAGATGTGGTACGACCCCCACTCTACACCCAAGATGTGATACGATCCCCACTGTACTTACACCAAAGATGTATGACCCCTCACTCTACACCCAAGATGTACGACCCCAATTCTACCTACAACCAATACACCATTCCCCATGGACACGCCAGGTATGGGGAGTCACGGAAATGGACACAAGAGGAGGAAATGGTACTACAATACAATGACAGAAAATGAGACAAGACAACTGGGGGCCTGGAATTAATCTAAGGAGGGCCTGGAATTAATCTTAGGGGGGCCTGGAATTAATCTTAGGGGGGCCTGGAATTAATCTTAGGGGGGCCTGGAATTAATCTTAGGGGGACCCGGAATTAATCTAAGGAGGGCCTGGAATTAATCTAAGAGGGGCCTGGAATTAATCTTAGGGGGGCCTGGAATTAATCTTAGGGGGGCCTGGAATTAATCTAAGGAGGGCCTGGAATTAATCTAAGGGGGGCCTGGAATTAATCTTAGGGGGGCCTGGAATTAATCTAAGGAGGGCGTGGAATCAATCTAAGGGGGGCCTGGAATTAATCTTAGGGGGGCCTGGAATTAATCTAAGGAGGGCCTGGAATTAATCTAAGGGGGGCCTGAAATTAATCTAAGGAGGGCCTGGAATTAATCTAAGTGGGGCCTGGAATTAATCTAAGGGGGGCCTGGAATTAATCTAAGGGGGGCCTGGAATTAATCTAAGGAGGGCCTGGAATTAATCTAAGGAGGGCCTGGAATTAATCTAAGGAGGGCCTTGAATTGATCTAAAGGGGGCCTGGAATTAATCTAAGGGGGACCTGGAATTAATCTTAGGGGGGCCTGGAATTAATCTAAGGAGGGCCTGGAATTAATCTAAGGGGGGCCTGGAATTAATCTAAGGGGGCCTGAAATTAATCTAAGGGGGCCTGGAATTAATCTAAGGGTAAGTTTTTGGGCATATTATGGACACCCAAGCCGCTGGAAGACCTTAAATTAAAGACTTTAAAATTCAACAAAGTCTTTAAAAAGTGTAGATTGAGCAGCCGTGGTATGTCCAGCTTACGGGACGCAGTCTCGAACCTTGAGCACGACGGTACGACCCTTGACCATGACGGTGTGACATTCGAGCACGACTTCTGATCCGACCGTATGACCCTTGGGCAAACGTAGATATCACACTGTCATTTGTAACTCCATCTTTTTAAGTATGCAAATCTTGGCATGGCAGCAGCAGCTCAAGCCTGAGTCAGGGACGTGGTTCTATATGGAGAACGACGACAAGTGGGGAAAAGGAGGGGAATGGGGGCAGCCAAGGACCATGGTGGGTAAGAGGGTGTTAACGGGGAGGGAGAGAGAGAGAGAGAGAGAGAGAGAGAGAGAGAGAGAGAGAGAGAGAGAGAGAGAGAGAGAGAGAGGCACCAGGGGAGAGGGACTGACTAGTCGTTGGCAGGAGCAAAAGCAACAGTTTCTTCCGTCGTCCGGCCTCTAGAGGGCGGGAGGGGGAGGAGGAGGAGGAGGAGAAGGAGGAGGAGGAGGAGGAGGAGGAGGGAGTCATCCATCATCACTCCCACCCAAACTGCCCCCCCCCCCAACCACCAGACTCTGAGCCCCATTTCCCCAGAGCGCCTCACCTCCGCCGCTCCTTTTTCCAATCTCTCCTGCCGCCACCCCGCGCCTGAGTGTATTGCAATTACATAAGAACGCGTCTCCTTCATACTTTCCCATAAACTTTCTGTGTCAGTATACTCTAGTGCGTGCTGCTCCCTGGTGAGATGTCTTCCTGCTCGCGTTGGAGGGATTGCCGGGTAGGGAGGAGCCTTCTGCTATACTGTCCTGTCTCCATCTATAGTGGTGGGTGGGGAGGAGCCTTCTACTTTACTGTCCTGTCTCCATCTACAGTGGTGGGTCGGGAGGTTCCATCTGGTTTACTATCCTGCCTTTATGTAAATAATTAGGACTGCAGGACACTGCTACAGCAGATAAACTAATTCACCGACCATCAGACCTCCTGTTATCTGTCCCTCCCTGGTACTCTTGCCTTGTCAGCCAAGCCCAACGGCTGTTCTGCCGTGCCCCTCCTTCCCTACCAGGCCCAGATCCACGCCCGACCTCCCCTCACCAGGCCCACACCCACACCCAACCCTCCACCAAGCCTAGACCCACGCACGACCTCCCCCCACTTCCCAGGCCCACACCCACGCCCAACCCCTTCACCAAGCCCGACGCTCCACAACCCTCAACCTATCCTGTAAGGGACCATTACTGCACACCACCACCTTCCAAACACTCTCCCCAGGCCCCTCTCCACTCATCTTCCACTCGCCACCACGACGGCCCTCTCCCTCGCTACACTCCTCCACCTCCCTGCGGCCCCGTCCACCTAGGAAGAGGAAGAAGAGGAAGAGGAGAAAGAGGAGGAGAGTCAAGGTATGACACACAGTGATGATGGCGTAAGGTGTACACCACCTCGGCCACCTCTCAGCCTCCCTCATGCTTCCATCACCCGTACCTCTGAGCTTTCCCATTACCCTGTTTCCTCCCTCACTCTCCTCATGACTCTCCCCACCCCTCACAGTCCACCACTCACCGCTGGCTGGCCAGTGACGGGCCAGACTGGCTGGTTTATGACAATGGGTTGGCAGCGAGGCGGACTTTCTGGGCAACACTGAAAAATAGCAAGGAAGGAAAGACGAAAAGTTCAGAGAGAGACAAGACTTCAACACGGCAATAGAAGGAAAGGGAAAGGTAAGGGAAAGAAAGGAAAAAGGATAGACATGGAAGATGGAGGATAAGAAGGAAGAAACTATGAAGGTGGTTTGAAGGAGAAAAAGAAAATAGGTTGAGCTGAAATATATGCATTCTAAGCTTCGATATGGATCAAGCTTATGATGTGAGGACGGAGCAGATTCTGGTCTGAGCAACACAAACAACCCCTCGGACAGGTGCAACACAACCCCCCCCCCCCCCATCCCCACCACCACCTCCACCACCACCTCAATCTTCAACAATACGACTGTCACCATCACCACTGCACACTCCAACACTACATCTGTCCCCTACCACCGTCTCCACCATCACCAACACTACAACAGACATCAGCACCAACAGCATCACACACTCCAACACCGTAACTGTCGCGCCACCAACATCTCCACCAGTTATCATCACCAACAGCAGCATTCCTCTTCACGTTGGCCAATGACAGAGAAAGCAGGCAGGAGGCAGCGTGGAGTGTGTGGGTATCTGAGTTAATGAGGACATACTGGAGGGACGTGGGGCTATGTCCTCGTGTGAGGCGGCTAGAGGGAGGGAGGGAGGGAGGGAGGGGAGGCGTCGATCCCAGGCAGGCTATCACAGCCCCTCTCACCCCCCCCACTGGGATGTGAGATATCCCCCACCAACCCTCAGGAAAAAAAAATATATTTATATATATATACTCACCACCCCAGCCACCTCAGGTGAAGCTTTACTGATTGTGGAGCTGAAAGGGCGAGTAGAGATTGAGAGAAGCAAGGGGAGGAGGAAGTCAAAAAAAATAATTGTGTGTGTGAGAGAGAGAGAGAGAGAGAGAGAGAGAGAGAGAGACATGAGAAGGGCCAAATGGAGTGGGAAAGAATGTAATTACCCATTTGTATTGTACGGGGGGAGAGGAGGGCGTTTTCTACACTGGCAGGGCGCCCATGTCTTGAACATTTTCTACCATCATACAACATTTTAAACCATCTGGTTTGTGCTCTCCACATTCATTATATAGTTCATCCCACTCATCACGAGCCCTTATTTTGTACAACTACTTTATTTACAGCCTTTTTCAAACAAGCTCTCTCTCTCTCTCTCTCTCTCTCTCTCTCTCTCTCTCTCTCTCTCTCTCTCTCTCTCTCTCTCTCTCTCACAATGACCGACGTAACGCGGGCAAAACATGCCCTCCAATCAGAGGCCACCTTGGGTACCAGACGTGAGAGAAATGAAAGACAACAATCATGACTCAGCGGCAGTTTGTAGACCTGACTCTTGAAGGTTATGGCAAGACTGGAAAGACGAGAGGAGGAGGAGTGGCTGATTCCACGGCTTAGGCTGTCGGTGGGAAGAAGAGGGTGTCATAACGGTCAAGGCTCGAGCGGCTGGCCGGTCTGCACACACAAACTATCGGAAGCAGAAGTGGAGAAAAAGCCAGACCTTGGTGGCGGGGGACGACACATGCGGATAATTCAAAGAGGACACTGGCCGGAGTAATACCTGTAGAATGAGAGAGAGAGAGAGAGAGAGAGAGAGAGAGAGAGAGAGAGAGAGAGAGAGAGAGAGAGAGAGAGAGAGAGAGAGAGAGAGAGTAAGAGAGAGAGCAGCAGCAGCAGCATCGCGGCGTACAGAAAAGGGATGATTGACGAGAGGTGACGCCAGGAGTATCTTAAAATGGTGCTGGAAGAATTTTGATTCCACTCTTGTTCATAGAGTTGGAAACCAAACGAAAAAAAAATACCTAAAGGTGCAATAAGTACTCCATAATAGGGCTACTACAACCCCTATATATCATGAAGCGGCTGATTATAAGAGAAATAATTGAGGCACATACACAACATCGCCAACTTAAAGGGGATCAGATTGTGTGATGTTGACAATGTAGGGTTTCCAGGATGGCGTTGAGGATATGGCTATGCCTAGCGTGTTATGGCACCTGGTTGGTTCCAGTCTCCGCATCTGTCAACGAACTGATCCCTGCTGGTGTCATGCATCTGGCTGAAGAGTTTCAAGGCTGTATAATCAAGTCACTCCTCACTCTTCTTTCTTCCCTTACCCTGATCAGCTACGTAACAGACCATCTACTGGTGATGAAGATGAAATCTTGGAAAAAAGGTTCTGTATTTCGTCTTCTCTACAGCTACAGTCTTCGTCCTACTGTAATGGTTCCTTGCCTTCTTAAACCTTTCAAATTCTGGCTGGATGAGGAGTCGCCTTCACCTTCGCCACAGAACATCCCTGAGTTCATACGCTTTTTGAGATCTTTTACCACATCAAATCCGTCTCTCTTCTGGGTCTTCTCTCTGTATTTGCACCTGAAGGTGTGCGTGTCACCACCGCCTCACCGTATAGTTCACAGACCCTACCATAACAATGATCTATATCGCGGTTATAGATCTATATTTTGCAGTTCTCCTTGTCCCTCGTGACTCACGTACAGCGCCAGGCTTGGCTATAGCCTCCAATGAACCATATCTTTCTCCTTTATCTTACTGTTTCTCTCTGGCCGGCGTTTGATCTCACACAACATCAACAAAGATGTGTGCGTATTTTCGAATGTCTAAGGCAAGATTTTGCCCCGAGAGAGAGAGAGAGAGAGAGAGAGAGAGAGAGAGAGAGAGAGAGAGAGAGAGAGAGAGAGAGAGAGAGACAGACAGACAGTGTGTGTGTGTGTGTCTTCGAGTACCTAAGATAAGCTTCTGTCAAGACAGGCAGACAGAATTAATTCTGGGGAGAGAAAGACACACACACACACACACACACACACACACACACACACACACACACACACAGTATTCTCTCCCACTCTCCCCCCTATCCAATCCCCCACCCCCATCTCAAGTCCGATATGCTGAGCGGAAGGATAAAACTAAAAGGAATTATTCCCCCTCTCTTCAACCCCCCCCCCCCCACCCCAAGCATCAGTGAATTTGGCCAGGGTTGGGGGAGGAGAGAGAGAGAGGGGGGGGGGAGGCGGCCCCCCTCTCTCTTATCTCTCCCCCTCTCCCTCCCTCCCTGCCTGCCTGCCTTCCCGCCAAGACCCCTAGACAGAGACCCAGGGGCGCCCCCCAGTGTGTTGACTTTAGTCTCAGGTTTAATTTCGACTCACCACTCACGGCTGAGGAAGTGTTGACGTGAAGCCGACAACCGCATTATGATGGTGCGGTTCGACCCCCCTTCCAGTCCAGCAGCAGCAGCGAACGGTACGAACCCTCGAGCAGCGACGGTACGAACCCTCGAGCAGCGACGGTACGAACCCTCGAGCAGCGATGGTACGAACCCTTGAGCAGCGATGGTACGAACCTTTGAAGAGCGACGGTACGTACCCTTGAACAGCGACGGTACGATCCCTCGAGCAGCGATGGTACGAACCCTTGAGCAGCGATGGTACGAACCCTTGAGCAGCAGCGACGGTACGATCCCTCGAGCAGCGATGGTACGAACCCTTGAGCAGCAGCGACGGTACGAACTTTTCGGACCAACGTTAGCCTGAACCATCATGACCTAACTCTTAATGCTCAGGTCAAAGAACAGGCCATCATACGCAAGGGTCGTACGGTTGTGCTTGTGGGTCGCACCGTCGTGATCAAGGGTCGTACCGTCGTGATCAAGGGTCGTACCGTCGTGATCAAGGGTCGTACCGTCGTGATCAAGGGTCGTACCGTCGTGATCAAGGGTTGTGCCGTCGTGACCAAGGGTCGTACCGTCGTGATCAAGGGTCGTACCGTCGTGATCAAGGGTCGTACCGTCGTGATCAAGGGTCGTACCGTCGTGGTCAAGGGTTGTGCCGTCGTGATCAAGGGTCGTACCGTCGTGATCAAGGGTCGTACCGTCGTGGTCAAGGGGTCGTACCGTCAGGGGACCAAGAAATGAAAACACGACTCCCTCTCCGAAAACACACCCCATTCCCTCTCTCTCTCTCTCTCTCTCTCTCTCTCTCTCTCTCTCTCTCTCGAGCACTAACATAAATATTTACCCCAGCTGCCTCAGTCGACACCTACCGTTAACCAAGTAATACTGCAATAATAAAAACATGACGCGCGCGCGCGCGTGTGTGTGTGTGTGTGTCTGTGTGTGTGTGTGTGTGTGTCTGTGTGTGTGTCTGTGTGTGTCTGTGTGTGTGTGTGTGTATGTGTCTGTGTGTGTGTGTGTGTGTGTCTGTGTGTGTCTGTGTGTGTGTGTGTCTGTGTGTGTGTGTGTGTGTCTGTGTGTGTGTGTGTGTGTCTGTGTGTGTGTGTGTGTGTCTGTGTGTGTGTGTACCTCTGTAGCCAGTCACTGTACCTCAAGACGTCTTAAAGCTGCCAAGTCTATTATATTCCAACCCCCTGCTGACGATCTGCTGAGCCTGCTGACGATCTGCTGAGCCTGCTAACGATCTGCTGAGCCTGCTGACGATCTGCTGAGCCTGCTGACGATCTGCTGAGCCTGCTGACGATCTGCTGAGCCTGCTGACGATCTGCTGAGCCTGCTGACGATCTGGTGAGCCTGCTGGCGATCTGGTGAGCCTGCTGGCGATCTGGTGAGCCTGCTGGCGATCTGGTGAGCCTGCTGGCGATCTGGTGAGCCTGCTGACGATCTGCTGAGCCTGCTGACGATCTGCTGAGCCTGCTGACGATCTGCTGAGCCTGCTGACGATCTGCTGAGCCTGCTGACGATCTGCTGAGCCTGCTGACGATCTGCTGAGCCTGCTGAAGATCTGCTGAGCCTGCTGACGATCTGCTGAGCCTGCTGGCGATCTGGTGAGCCTGCTGACGATCTGCTGAGCCTGCTGACGATCTGCTGAGCCTGCTGGCGATCTGCTGAGCCTGCTGACGATCTGCTGAGCCTGCTGGCGATCTGGTGAGCCTGCTGACGATCTGCTGAGCCTGCTGAAGATCTGCTGAGCCTGCTGACGATCTGGTGAGCCTGCTGGCGATCTGGTGAGCCTGCTGACGATCTGCTGAGCCTGCTGACGATCTGCTGAGCCTGCTGACGATCTGCTGAGCCTGCTAACGATCTGGTGAGCCTGCTGGCGATCTGCAGAGCCTGCTGACGATCTGGTGAGCCTGCTGACGATCTGCTGAGCCTGCTGAAGATCTGCTGAGCCTGCTGAAGATCTGCTGAGCCTGCTGAAGATCTGCTGAGCCTCCTGATGATCTGCTGAGCCTGCTGAAGATCTGCTGAGCCTGCTGAAGATCTGCTGAGCCTCCTGATGATCTGCTGAGCCTGCTGAAGATCTGCTGAGCCTGCTGATGATCTGCTGAGCCTGCTGAAGATCTGCTGAGCCTGCTGATGATCTGCTGAGCCTGCTGAAGATCTGCTGAGCCTGCTGAAGATCTGCTGAGCCTGCTGAAGATCTGCTGAGCCTGCTGAAGATCTGCTGAGCCTGCTAACAATCTGCTGAGCCTGCTGACGATCTGCTGAGCCTGCTAGCAATCTGCTGAGCTTGCTGAAGATCTGCTGAGCCCGCTGAAGATCTGCTGAGCCTGCTAGCAATCTGCTGAGCCTGCTGACGATCTGCTGAGCCTGCTGACGATCTGCTGAGCCTGCTAGCAATCTGCTGAGCCTGCTGACGATCTGCTGAGCCTGTTGGCGATCTGCTGAGCCTGCTGGCGATGTGCTGAGCCTGCTGGCGATCTGCTGAGCCTGCTAGCGATCTGCTAAGCCTGCTAGCGATCTGCTAAGCTTGCTAGCGATCTGCTGAGCCTGCTAGCAATCTGCTGACGATCCTCTGAGCCTGCTGATGATCTGCTGAGCCTGCTAGCGATCTGCTGAGCCTGCTTGCGATCTGCTGAGCCTGCTGACGATCTGCTGAGCCTGCTGGTGATCTGCTAAGCCTGCTAGCGATCTGCTGAGCCTGATGACGATCTGCTGAGCCTGCTAGCAATCTACTGATCCTGCTGACGAATTGCTGAGCCTGCTGGCGATCTGCCGAGCCTGCTGACGATCTGCTGAGCCTGCTGACGATCTGCTGAGCCTGCCGGCGATCTGCTGAGCCTGCTGACGATCTGCTGAGCCTGCTGACGATCTGCTGAGCCTGCTGGCGATCTGCTGAGCCTGCTGACGATCTGCTGAGCCTGCTGACGATCTGCTGAGCCTGCTGGCGATCTGCTGAGCCTGCTGGCGATCTGCTGAGCCTGCTGGCGATCTGCTGAGCCTGTTGGCGATCTGCTGAGCCTGCTGACCATCTGCTGAGCCTGCTGACCATCTGCTGAGCCTGCTAACGATCTGCTGAGCCTGCTGGCGATCTGCTGAGCCTGCTGACGATCTGCTGAGCCTGCTGACGATCTGCTGAGCCTGCTGGCGATCTGCTGAGCCTGCTGACGATCTGCTGAGCCTGCTAACGATCTGCTGAGCCTGCTGACGCCCCCGTGTGCTGAACTTGCTTTAAAAAACAAACAAAAAAATAGATCTTCCTTATCCTAACGTCCACCTTGACTCAAAAGGAGCTAGAGGAACAACCTCAAACACCACAGGCCAAGCCATCATCATTGTAGCCATGATCCACGTCGCAATCCCATAACGTACCTCCCTCCCTCCCTCGCCCCGTCGGCTCTCCTCCACTTCAGATTTACTTTCCCACATTAGTGGAGGTCGCAAGAGGTGGAGGTTGAACAACAACTCTCCACATCTGCTCCTCACGATGATGGGGGCAAACATGGTTCTCCCACACTGTCAAGTGCGTGATGGCGAATGCTCACCCACCCACCCCCTCCCTCACTGCCTCACTCCCTCCATGCAATCCACACTTAAAATGTTATTCTTAAATTTGCATGATAAGCGATGAAGGAGGCGGTGAGGTCTGGACTGGACTCGGGGAGAACGAGGAGGAGGAGGAACACAATGGCTGGCGTGAAAATTCAAGGCGGGGAACATCTCTCATGCACTGCCGTAAGGGGGTTTCTGTTTCCTTGAAGTGTCATGCGTGCTAATAGGGATGGGTTGCATCTGTGCTGCGCACCCTGTACGCGTCTGTTCCCTCGCCGCATCGTGTGCTAACGAGAGGCTCACGTCTGCTGCACAGTCTATTCCCCTCACTCTTCTGGGTGATAACGAAGGGCGTACCTCTGCTGCGCTGTTGTACGGGGAGTGCGTTAACACTGCGCTGCTACACAACCACAAACCTGGTCACTATTCCCCCCAAGCCCTGGGGCCTGACCCGGTGGTCGGTCCTCTGGGTCACGGGTCATCAGGAAACAGACAATTACACGAAGGGCAAAAAGCGAGGGGGAGTCCGACACAAGTTAATTAAGAGGGGGAGAGAAAAAACTATTGGGGTGTGAGTACACACTATGGTTCTCCCCACATCCAACCCACCTCAGCCCAGAGTGTCAGCTGGTGAACTCGTTCACGCTGTTGGCCTTGCCCTTGGGGAAGGTCACGATAAGGGCAGGTCGCCCGAACGTACCAGGACCTACCCGCAACTTAGTTGGGGAAAGTCCTCGTCATTGTTCCATTTGGGACAGAGTTCAGTTCCTTCTCCCTTTCTCAGACATTGCTTTGGGTTCTTCTCTCGAGATCTGGCCGTCAACGTGGCTCCTCCTCCTCCTCCTCCTCCTCCTCTTCCTCCTCCTCAAGGTAGGTCAGGCAGCCTGCCTCCCCCAAGCCGCACACAGGGTGTGTGTGTGTGTGTGTGTGAACGATGGCAACTCAAGAAGATTGACCAAATCGATGTCTTGCTTCTTTCCTTCCCAAACAACCAGACTGTGGGACCTCATTACCTCCTCATGTTCCTCCCGCACTCCTCCTCTGGCTATGTCTTGCTTAAAGACACATACATTTCAATCATCACACCGGAGGATGGAAAACTGTCCGTCTACCCTCCTACCACCATCACAATTTCCAACCTTGATCTGGGGCACCCATGCCCCAGATCTGTGGCTCAGAGGTGGGGAGAAAATGACGGATTAAAGTCCTGTACTACCTACCGTCAGGCAGGTCCTGCTTATACTGGGCACCATCACAAGGCCAGGTGGTATAATGCTGCCCTTGTCCCTCACCAGGTGACCCCTGCTGGGTCCTGCGCCTCACACACACACACACACACACACACACACACACACACACACACACACACACACACACAACCTCTCCTTCCTTAAGTTCTTTCAGATCTTCTCCATACGGTTCCTCCTCCTCCTCCTCCTCCTCGTCTCTCCTGATCTTCTCTCTCACTCTCTCACTCCTCTCACCGCCCTCCCGCCGGCCGGATGCCGCTCACTAGGATAGTGTAGTTCACGACTTCACCGGCTTGAGGACTGATGGACTCGGTGCACGCAACCAGGGCCGGCCTGGACCCCCCGTGGTGCCGGCCGAGGGGAAACAACACGGATCAATCCTCCGCTTCACACCTGTTTACCATGATCGATCATCCGGCATCCGGTGGACCTCGGCAGTGCCGGATAAGGCAATATGCCGGATTTCAGGGAGTTGACCCATACGAGACCTACCGGAATATTTTTTTAAGTGGTTTTTCAGGATGTGCTGCGGTGCGGAGGGGTTACCAGTGTTTACACATCTGCCTCGCCCTCTACCGATGCCTCCCGATCTGCCTCGCCCTCTACCGATGCCTCCCGATCCCCCTCACTCAGTATCGGTATCTCCCGACCTTGCATCATCCAGTCCCGATACACACAGCAAGTGTAGAACATACTGCTCCCGGAGCATCTGTCTGTCACTGTGTGTAATGACCTGATCATAATCACCTATCCGTACTGTACAGGAGGGAGAGAGAGAGAGAGAGAGAGAGAGTTGTACACTCGTGTGGGCCTATCTCTTGACCATTTTCTTTCATACGACTTATTAAACTATATTCAGTCCATGTTCACTATCTCATAATTCAGTTTATTCCATTCATCCACCATTTTTATGCTGTAAAAGTACATCTTTCCATTTGTTTCCCCAAACATTTTTTTTCTTTTATAATATGGTGTCTATATGTTCTATCCTTAAATTTCATATTATGTGCTCAAGTTGTTTTAGCCTTAAATCTTTCGAAGACTACTTCACCCTCGTTTGAATCGAACTGGCATGAAGATTTACAGATTGTGATCAAGTCACCCCTTACTCTTCACTCTTATATGGCGGAAAAATTTTGGGTCTCTAACCTTCACCTGTAACTCAGACCTCTTAATTAGACCGGTGTGTCACAAATGGAGGGGGCAAGGAAACTGGAGAAACCATAGTGGAGATGCGTGGATGGAGTGGAAAAGATCTGGAGTGACGCATTAACCACACAGTACCACCACAAACAGCATTAACCACACAGCACCACCACAAACAGCATTAACCACACAGCACCACCACAAACAGCATTAACCACACAGCACCACCACAAACAGCATTAACCACACAGTACCACCACAAACAGCATTAACCACACAGTACCACCACAAACAGCATTAACCACACAGTACCACCACAAACAGCATTAACCACACAGTACCACCACAAACAGCATTAACCACACAGTACCACCACAAACAGCATTAACCACACAGTACCACCACAAACAGCATTAACCACACAGTACCACCACAAACAGCATTAACCACACAGCACCACCACAAACAGCATTAACCACACAGTACCACCACAAACAGCATTAACCACACAGTACCACCACAAACAGCATTAACCACACAGTACCACCACAAACAGCATTAACCACACAGTACCACCACAAACAGCATTAACCACACAGTACCACCACAAACAGCATTAACCACACAGTACCACCACAAACAGCATTAACCACACAGCACCACCACAAACAGCATTAACCACACAGCACCACCACAAACAGCATTAACCACACAGCACCACCACAAACAGCATTAACCACACAGCACCACCACAAACAGCATTAACCACACAGTACCACCACAAACAGCATTAACCACACAGTACCACCACAAACAGCATTAACCACACAGTACCACCACAAACAGCATTAACCACACAGCACCACCACAAACAGCATTAACCACACAGTACCACCACAAACAGCATTAACCACACAGCACCACCACAAACAGCATTAACCACACAGCACCACCACAAACAGCATTAACCACACAGTACCACCACAAACAGCATTAACCACACAGTACCACCACAAACAGCATTAACCACACAGTACCACCACAAACAGCATTAACCACACAGTACCACCACAAACAGCATTAACCACACAGTACCACCACAAACAGCATTAACCACACAGTACCACCACAAACAGCATTAACCACACAGTACCACCACAAACAGCATTAACCACACAGCACCACCACAAACAGCATTAACCACACAGCACCACCACAAACAGCATTAACCACACAGTACCACCACAAACAGCATTAACCACACAGTACCACCACAAACAGCATTAACCACACAGTACCACCACAAACAGCATTAACCACACAGTACCACCACAAACAGCATTAACCACACAGCACCACCACAAACAGCATTAACCACACAGTACCACCACAAACAGCATTAACCACACAGTACCACCACAAACAGCATTAACCACACAGTACCACCACAAACAGCATTAACCACACAGTACCACCACAAACAGCATTAACCACACAGTACCACCACAAACAGCATTAACCACACAGCACCACCACAAACAGCATTAACCACACAGTACCACCACAAACAGCATTAACCACACAGTACCACCACAAACAGCATTAACCACACAGTACCACCACAAACAGCATTAACCACACAGTACCACCACAAACAGCATTAACCACACAGTACCACCACAAACAGCATTAACCACACAGTACCACCACAAACAGCATTAACCACACAGCACCACCACAAACAGCATTAACCACACAGTACCACCACAAACAGCATTAACCACACAGTACCACCACAAACAGCATTAACCACACAGTACCACCACAAACAGCATTAACCACACAGTACCACCACAAACAGCATTAACCACACAGTACCACCACAAACAGCATTAACCACACAGTACCACCACAAACAGCATTAACCACACAGTACCACCACAAACAGCATTAACCACACAGTACCACCACAAACAGCATTAACCACACAGTACCACCACAAACAGCATTAACCACACAGTACCACCACAAACAGCATTAACCACACAGCACCACCACAAACAGCATTAACCACACAGTACCACCACAAACAGCATTAACCACACAGTACCACCACAAACAGCATTAACCACACAGTACCACCACAAACAGCATTAACCACACAGTACCACCACAAACAGCATTAACCACACAGCACCACCACAAACAGCATTAACCACACAGTACCACCACAAACAGCATTAACCACACAGTACCACCACAAACAGCATTAACCACACAGCACCACCACAAACAGCATTAACCACACAGTACCACCACAAACAGCATTAACCACACAGCACCACCACAAACAGCATTAACCACACAGTACCACCACAAACAGCATTAACCACACAGTACCACCACAAACAGCATTAACCACACAGCACCACCACAAACAGCATTAACCACACAGCACCACCACAAACAGCATTAACCACACAGCACCACCACAAACAGCATTAACCACACAGTACCACCACAAACAGCATTAACCACACAGTACCACCACAAACAGCATTAACCACACAGTACCACCACAAACAGCATTAACCACACAGCACCACCACAAACAGCATTAACCACACAGCACCACCACAAACAGCATTAACCACACAGCACCACCACAAACAGCATTAACCACACAGTACCACCACAAACAGCATTAACCACACAGCACCACCACAAACAGCATTAACCACACAGTACCACCACAAACAGCATTAACCACACAGCACCACCACAAACAGCATTAACCACACAGTACCACCACAAACAGCATTAACCACACAGTACCACCACAAACAGCATTAACCACACAGTACCACCACAAACAGCATTAACCACACAGTACCACCACAAACAGCATTAACCACACAGTACCACCACAAACAGCATTAACCACACAGTACCACCACAAACAGCATTAACCACACAGCACCACCACAAACAGCATTAACCACACAGTACCACCACAAACAGCATTAACCACACAGCACCACCACAAACAGCATTAACCACACAGTACCACCACAAACAGCATTAACCACACAGCACCACCACAAACAGCATTAACCACACAGCACCACCACAAACAGCATTAACCACACAGCACCACCACAAACAGCATTAACCACACAGTACCACCACAAACAGCATTAACCACACAGTACCACCACAAACAGCATTAACCACACAGTACCACCACAAACAGCATTAACCACACAGTACCACCACAAACAGCATTAACCACACAGTACCACCACAAACAGCATTAACCACACAGTACCACCACAAACAGCATTAACCACACAGTACCACCACAAACAGCATTAACCACACAGTACCACCACAAACAGCATTAACCACACAGTACCACCACAAACAGCATTAACCACACAGTACCACCACAAACAGCATTAACCACACAGTACCACCACAAACAGCATTAACCACACAGTACCACCACAAACAGCATTAACCACACAGTACCACCACAAACAGCATTAACCACACAGTACCACCACAAACAGCATTAACCACACAGCACCACCACAAACAGCATTAACCACACAGTACCACCACAAACAGCATTAACCACACAGTACCACCACAAACAGCATTAACCACACAGCACCACCACAAACAGCATTAACCACACAGTACCACCACAAACAGCATTAACCACACAGTACCACCACAAACAGCATTAACCACACAGTACCACCACAAACAGCATTAACCACACAGTACCACCACAAACAGCATTAACCACACAGTACCACCACAAACAGCATTAACCACACAGCACCACCACAAACAGCATTAACCACACAGTACCACCACAAACAGCATTAACCACACAGCACCACCACAAACAGCATTAACCACACAGTACCACCACAAACAGCATTAACCACACAGTACCACCACAAACAGCATTAACCACACAGCACCACCACAAACAGCATTAACCACACAGTACCACCACAAACAGCATTAACCACACAGTACCACCACAAACAGCATTAACCACACAGTACCACCACAAACAGCATTAACCACACAGCACCACCACAAACAGCATTAACCACACAGTACCACCACAAACAGCATTAACCACACAGTACCACCACAAACAGCATTAACCACACAGTACCACCACAAACAGCATTAACCACACAGTACCACCACAAACAGCATTAACCACACAGTACCACCACAAACAGCATTAACCACACAGTACCACCACAAACAGCATTAACCACACAGTACCACCACAAACAGCATTAACCACACAGTACCACCACAAACAGCATTAACCACACAGTACCACCACAAACAGCATTAACCACACAGTACCACCACAAACAGCATTAACCACACAGTACCACCACAAACAGCATTAACCACACAGCACCACCACAAACAGCATTAACCACACAGTACCACCACAAACAGCATTAACCACACAGCACCACCACAAACAGCATTAACCACACAGCACCACCACAAACAGCATTAACCACACAGCACCACCACAAACAGCATTAACCACACAGTACCACCACAAACAGCATTAACCACACAGCACCACCACAAACAGCATTAACCACACAGTACCACCACAAACAGCATTAACCACACAGTACCACCACAAACAGCATTAACCACACAGCACCACCACAAACAGCATTAACCACACAGTACCACCACAAACAGCATTAACCACACAGTACCACCACAAACAGCATTAACCACACAGTACCACCACAAACAGCATTAACCACACAGCACCACCACAAACAGCATTAACCACACAGTACCACCACAAACAGCATTAACCACACAGTACCACCACAAACAGCATTAACCACACAGCACCACCACAAACAGCATTAACCACACAGTACCACCACAAACAGCATTAACCACACAGTACCACCACAAACAGCATTAACCACACAGTACCACCACAAACAGCATTAACCACACAGTACCACCACAAACAGCATTAACCACACAGTACCACCACAAACAGCATTAACCACACAGTACCACCACAAACAGCATTAACCACACAGTACCACCACAAACAGCATTAACCACACAGTACCACCACAAACAGCATTAACCACACAGCACCACCACAAACAGCATTAACCACACAGTACCACCACAAACAGCATTAACCACACAGTACCACCACAAACAGCATTAACCACACAGCACCACCACAAACAGCATTAACCACACAGTACCACCACAAACAGCATTAACCACACAGTACCACCACAAACAGCATTAACCACACAGTACCACCACAAACAGCATTAACCACACAGCACCACCACAAACAGCATTAACCACACAGCACCACCACAAACAGCATTAACCACACAGCACCACCACAAACAGCATTAACCACACAGTACCACCACAAACAGCATTAACCACACAGTACCACCACAAACAGCATTAACCACACAGTACCACCACAAACAGCATTAACCACACAGTACCACCACAAACAGCATTAACCACACAGTACCACCACAAACAGCATTAACCACACAGTACCACCACAAACAGCATTAACCACACAGTACCACCACAAACAGCATTAACCACACAGTACCACCACAAACAGCATTAACCACACAGTACCACCACAAACAGCATTAACCACACAGTACCACCACAAACAGCATTAACCACACAGTACCACCACAAACAGCATTAACCACACAGCACCACCACAAACAGCATTAACCACACAGTACCACCACAAACAGCATTAACCACACAGCACCACCACAAACAGCATTAACCACACAGTACCACCACAAACAGCATTAACCACACAGTACCACCACAAACAGCATTAACCACACAGCACCACCACAAACAGCATTAACCACACAGTACCACCACAAACAGCATTAACCACACAGTACCACCACAAACAGCATTAACCACACAGTACCACCACAAACAGCATTAACCACACAGTACCACCACAAACAGCATTAACCACACAGTACCACCACAAACAGCATTAACCACACAGCACCACCACAAACAGCATTAACCACACAGCACCACCACAAACAGCATTAACCACACAGTACCACCACAAACAGCATTAACCACACAGCACCACCACAAACAGCATTAACCACACAGCACCACCACAAACAGCATTAACCACACAGCACCACCACAAACAGCATTAACCACACAGTACCACCACAAACAGCATTAACCACACAGTACCACCACAAACAGCATTAACCACACAGCACCACCACAAACAGCATTAACCACACAGTACCACCACAAACAGCATTAACCACACAGTACCACCACAAACAGCATTAACCACACAGTACCACCACAAACAGCATTAACCACACAGTACCACCACAAACAGCATTAACCACACAGTACCACCACAAACAGCATTAACCACACAGTACCACCACAAACAGCATTAACCACACAGCACCACCACAAACAGCATTAACCACACAGCACCACCACAAACAGCATTAACCACACAGCACCACCACAAACAGCATTAACCACACAGTACCACCACAAACAGCATTAACCACACAGCACCACCACAAACAGCATTAACCACACAGTACCACCACAAACAGCATTAACCACACAGCACCACCACAAACAGCATTAACCACACAGCACCACCACAAACAGCATTAACCACACAGTACCACCACAAACAGCATTAACCACACAGTACCACCACAAACAGCATTAACCACACAGTACCACCACAAACAGCATTAACCACACAGTACCACCACAAACAGCATTAACCACACAGTACCACCACAAACAGCATTAACCACACAGTACCACCACAAACAGCATTAACCACACAGTACCACCACAAACAGCATTAACCACACAGTACCACCACAAACAGCATTAACCACACAGTACCACCACAAACAGCATTAACCACACAGTACCACCACAAACAGCATTAACCACACAGTACCACCACAAACAGCATTAACCACACAGTACCACCACAAACAGCATTAACCACACAGTACCACCACAAACAGCATTAACCACACAGTACCACCACAAACAGCATTAACCACACAGCACCACCACAAACAGCATTAACCACACAGTACCACCACAAACAGCATTAACCACACAGCACCACCACAAACAGCATTAACCACACAGTACCACCACAAACAGCATTAACCACACAGTACCACCACAAACAGCATTAACCACACAGTACCACCACAAACAGCATTAACCACACAGCACCACCACAAACAGCATTAACCACACAGTACCACCACAAACAGCATTAACCACACAGTACCACCACAAACAGCATTAACCACACAGTACCACCACAAACAGCATTAACCACACAGTACCACCACAAACAGCATTAACCACACAGTACCACCACAAACAGCATTAACCACACAGTACCACCACAAACAGCATTAACCACACAGTACCACCACAAACAGCATTAACCACACAGCACCACCACAAACAGCATTAACCACACAGCACCACCACAAACAGCATTAACCACACAGTACCACCACAAACAGCATTAACCACACAGTACCACCACAAACAGCATTAACCACACAGTACCACCACAAACAGCATTAACCACACAGTACCACCACAAACAGCATTAACCACACAGTACCACCACAAACAGCATTAACCACACAGCACCACCACAAACAGCATTAACCACACAGTACCACCACAAACAGCATTAACCACACAGCACCACCACAAACAGCATTAACCACACAGTACCACCACAAACAGCATTAACCACACAGTACCACCACAAACAGCATTAACCACACAGTACCACCACAAACAGCATTAACCACACAGTACCACCACAAACAGCATTAACCACACAGTACCACCACAAACAGCATTAACCACACAGTACCACCACAAACAGCATTAACCACACAGTACCACCACAAACAGCATTAACCACACAGTACCACCACAAACAGCATTAACCACACAGTACCACCACAAACAGCATTAACCACACAGTACCACCACAAACAGCATTAACCACACAGTACCACCACAAACAGCATTAACCACACAGTACCACCACAAACAGCATTAACCACACAGTACCACCACAAACAGCATTAACCACACAGTACCACCACAAACAGCATTAACCACACAGTACCACCACAAACAGCATTAACCACACAGCACCACCACAAACAGCATTAACCACACAGCACCACCACAAACAGCATTAACCACACAGCACCACCACAAACAGCATTAACCACACAGTACCACCACAAACAGCATTAACCACACAGTACCACCACAAACAGCATTAACCACACAGCACCACCACAAACAGCATTAACCACACAGCACCACCACAAACAGCATTAACCACACAGCACCACCACAAACAGCATTAACCACACAGCACCACCACAAACAGCATTAACCACACAGTACCACCACAAACAGCATTAACCACACAGCACCACCACAAACAGCATTAACCACACAGTACCACCACAAACAGCATTAACCACACAGTACCACCACAAACAGCATTAACCACACAGCACCACCACAAACAGCATTAACCACACAGCACCACCACAAACAGCATTAACCACACAGTACCACCACAAACAGCATTAACCACACAGTACCACCACAAACAGCATTAACCACACAGCACCACCACAAACAGCATTAACCACACAGCACCACCACAAACAGCATTAACCACACAGTACCACCACAAACAGCATTAACCACACAGTACCACCACAAACAGCATTAACCACACAGCACCACCACAAACAGCATTAACCACACAGCACCACCACAAACAGCATTAACCACACAGCACCACCACAAACAGCATTAACCACACAGTACCACCACAAACAGCATTAACCACACAGCACCACCACAAACAGCATTAACCACACAGTACCACCACAAACAGCATTAACCACACAGTACCACCACAAACAGCATTAACCACACAGTACCACCACAAACAGCATTAACCACACAGTACCACCACAAACAGCATTAACCACACAGCACCACCACAAACAGCATTAACCACACAGTACCACCACAAACAGCATTAACCACACAGCACCACCACAAACAGCATTAACCACACAGCACCACCACAAACAGCATTAACCACACAGTACCACCACAAACAGCATTAACCACACAGTACCACCACAAACAGCATTAACCACACAGCACCACCACAAACAGCATTAACCACACAGCACCACCACAAACAGCATTAACCACACAGTACCACCACAAACAGCATTAACCACACAGTACCACCACAAACAGCATTAACCACACAGTACCACCACAAACAGCATTAACCACACAGTACCACCACAAACAGCATTAACCACACAGTACCACCACAAACAGCATTAACCACACAGTACCACCACAAACAGCATTAACCACACAGTACCACCACAAACAGCATTAACCACACAGTACCACCACAAACAGCATTAACCACACAGCACCACCACAAACAGCATTAACCACACAGTACCACCACAAACAGCATTAACCACACAGTACCACCACAAACAGCATTAACCACACAGTACCACCACAAACAGCATTAACCACACAGCACCACCACAAACAGCATTAACCACACAGTACCACCACAAACAGCATTAACCACACAGTACCACCACAAACAGCATTAACCACACAGTACCACCACAAACAGCATTAACCACACAGCACCACCACAAACAGCATTAACCACACAGCACCACCACAAACAGCATTAACCACACAGCACCACCACAAACAGCATTAACCACACAGCACCACCACAAACAGCATTAACCACACAGCACCACCACAAACAGCATTAACCACACAGCACCACCACAAACAGCATTAACCACACAGTACCACCACAAACAGCATTAACCACACAGTACCACCACAAACAGCATTAACCACACAGCACCACCACAAACAGCATTAACCACACAGCACCACCACAAACAGCATTAACCACACAGCACCACCACAAACAGCATTAACCACACAGTACCACCACAAACAGCATTAACCACACAGCACCACCACAAACAGCATTAACCACACAGTACCACCACAAACAGCATTAACCACACAGTACCACCACAAACAGCATTAACCACACAGTACCACCACAAACAGCATTAACCACACAGTACCACCACAAACAGCATTAACCACACAGTACCACCACAAACAGCATTAACCACACAGTACCACCACAAACAGCATTAACCACACAGTACCACCACAAACAGCATTAACCACACAGTACCACCACAAACAGCATTAACCACACAGTACCACCACAAACAGCATTAACCACACAGTACCACCACAAACAGCATTAACCACACAGTACCACCACAAACAGCATTAACCACACAGTACCACCACAAACAGCATTAACCACACAGCACCACCACAAACAGCATTAACCACACAGTACCACCACAAACAGCATTAACCACACAGTACCACCACAAACAGCATTAACCACACAGTACCACCACAAACAGCATTAACCACACAGTACCACCACAAACAGCATTAACCACACAGCACCACCACAAACAGCATTAACCACACAGCACCACCACAAACAGCATTAACCACACAGTACCACCACAAACAGCATTAACCACACAGCACCACCACAAACAGCATTAACCACACAGCACCACCACAAACAGCATTAACCACACAGTACCACCACAAACAGCATTAACCACACAGCACCACCACAAACAGCATTAACCACACAGTACCACCACAAACAGCATTAACCACACAGTACCACCACAAACAGCATTAACCACACAGTACCACCACAAACAGCATTAACCACACAGCACCACCACAAACAGCATTAACCACACAGTACCACCACAAACAGCATTAACCACACAGCACCACCACAAACAGCATTAACCACACAGTACCACCACAAACAGCATTAACCACACAGTACCACCACAAACAGCATTAACCACACAGCACCACCACAAACAGCATTAACCACACAGTACCACCACAAACAGCATTAACCACACAGCACCACCACAAACAGCATTAACCACACAGCACCACCACAAACAGCATTAACCACACAGTACCACCACAAACAGCATTAACCACACAGTACCACCACAAACAGCATTAACCACACAGTACCACCACAAACAGCATTAACCACACAGCACCACCACAAACAGCATTAACCACACAGCACCACCACAAACAGCATTAACCACACAGCACCACCACAAACAGCATTAACCACACAGCACCACCACAAACAGCATTAACCACACAGCACCACCACAAACAGCATTAACCACACAGTACCACCACAAACAGCATTAACCACACAGCACCACCACAAACAGCATTAACCACACAGCACCACCACAAACAGCATTAACCACACAGTACCACCACAAACAGCATTAACCACACAGCACCACCACAAACAGCATTAACCACACAGCACCACCACAAACAGCATTAACCACACAGCACCACCACAAACAGCATTAACCACACAGCACCACCACAAACAGCATTAACCACACAGTACCACCACAAACAGCATTAACCACACAGCACCACCACAAACAGCATTAACCACACAGTACCACCACAAACAGCATTAACCACACAGCACCACCACAAACAGCATTAACCACACAGCACCACCACAAACAGCATTAACCACACAGCACCACCACAAACAGCATTAACCACACAGCACCACCACAAACAGCATTAACCACACAGTACCACCACAAACAGCATTAACCACACAGCACCACCACAAACAGCATTAACCACACAGTACCACCACAAACAGCATTAACCACACAGCACCACCACAAACAGCATTAACCACACAGCACCACCACAAACAGCATTAACCACACAGCACCACCACAAACAGCATTAACCACACAGCACCACCACAAACAGCATTAACCACACAGCACCACCACAAACAGCATTAACCACACAGCACCACCACAAACAGCATTAACCACACAGCACCACCACAAACAGCATTAACCACACAGCACCACCACAAACAGCATTAACCACACAGCACCACCACAAACAGCATTAACCACACAGTACCACCACAAACAGCATTAACCACACAGTACCACCACAAACAGCATTAACCACACAGCACCACCACAAACAGCATTAACCACACAGCACCACCACAAACAGCATTAACCACACAGCACCACCACAAACAGCATTAACCACACAGTACCACCACAAACAGCATTAACCACACAGCACCACCACAAACAGCATTAACCACACAGTACCACCACAAACAGCATTAACCACACAGCACCACCACAAACAGCATTAACCACACAGCACCACCACAAACAGCATTAACCACACAGCACCACCACAAACAGCATTAACCACACAGTACCACCACAAACAGCATTAACCACACAGCACCACCACAAACAGCATTAACCACACAGCACCACCACAAACAGCATTAACCACACAGCACCACCACAAACAGCATTAACCACACAGTACCACCACAAACAGCATTAACCACACAGTACCACCACAAACAGCATTAACCACACAGCACCACCACAAACAGCATTAACCACACAGCACCACCACAAACAGCATTAACCACACAGTACCACCACAAACAGCATTAACCACACAGTACCACCACAAACAGCATTAACCACACAGCACCACCACAAACAGCATTAACCACACAGCACCACCACAAACAGCATTAACCACACAGTACCACCACAAACAGCATTAACCACACAGCACCACCACAAACAGCATTAACCACACAGCACCACCACAAACAGCATTAACCACACAGTACCACCACAAACAGCATTAACCACACAGTACCACCACAAACAGCATTAACCACACAGTACCACCACAAACAGCATTAACCACACAGCACTACCACAAACAGCATTAACCACACAGCACCACCACAAACAGCATTAACCACACAGCACCACCACAAACAGCATTAACCACACAGTACCACCACAAACAGCATTAACCACACAGCACTACCACAAACAGCATTAACCACACAGTACCACCACAAACAGCATTAACCACACAGCACTACCACAAACACCATTAACCACACAGTACCACCACAGACTGTACCCCACATAGCACCACCTCTTTTCAGCCATAAATCATACAATAAAGTTAATATTAATTATGATTAATATTTATTCTTTCTTAATTCATTTATAACTGCACCAGGACCTTCCTTGAGGCTGCACACTACTTCCAGTAGCAGGGGAGTGCAGACTCCTCTGGAGTGATAAGTTCTTTGACGAGACTGAACTCCCAATGATGATATTACAGCCTCGCCAATAGTGGCTTTTCGCTCAAGGAGTAACCACGAGCGGGGCGGAGCCCGGTAACACCAGATGACTAATACACCCCAAAAGTTATAATAACCCTTCTTTGTGACATGCCTAGAGAGGAGGAGCGGATTCAAGTGTTATACATCCTCGTGACCACTGAACCAACACTCTCACTTCCTGCGCCTTCCCACAACACTGTCACGCGTTTACACAGACGAGATGCTCAAATCTCTCTCTCTCTCTCTCTCTCTCTCTCTCTCTCTCTCTCTCTCTCTCTCTCTCTCTCTCTCTCCCCCCTCTGTGTGTGTGTGTGTGTGTGTGCAAAAGCATAGCCGATTTGTTTCACCGAAGAAAACTTTCCTTTGACTGTTCCTACAGGCTATTTTCTGTCATTAAGAATCTTAAAAGAATGTTATATAACACAGATGAAAACTGGGTACTATGATGTGCCTATCTGCTGAGAGTTTGGATAATGACAATACCATATACATGTACGTACATACACGCCCACACACGCACATATACATGTATATACATACATGCACATATACATGTACATACATACACGCCCTCACACACATATATATACCAATACCATATACATGTTCATACATACACCCCCACACACGCACATATATATACCAATACATTTCAACGTATACATACATATACATACGCAGATATATACATGTATACACATGTAAATATTTATACTTGCTGCCTTCATCCACTCTCGTCACTACCCCGCCACACATGAAATAGCACCCCCCCCCCCCCCCCGCCTCCCCGGCGAGGTGGCGCTAGGAAAAGACAAAAAAAAAAAGGGGGGGGGCACATTCGTTCACACTCAGTCTCTAGCTGTCATGTTTAATGCACCGAAACCACAGCTCCCTTTCCACATCCAGGCCCCACAAAACTTTGCATGGTTTACCCCAGACGCTTCACATGCCCTGGTTCAATCCAATGACAGCACATCCACCCCGGTATACCACATCGTTTCAATTCACTTTATTCCTTGCACGCCTTTCACCCTCCTGTATGTTTAGACCGCGATCGCTCAAAATCTTTTTCATTCCATCCTTCCACCTCCATTTTGGTCTCCCACTTCTCCTCGTTCCCTCCACCTCTGACACATATATCCTATTTGTCAATCTTTCCTCACTCATTCTCTCCATGTGACCAAACCATTTCAATACACCCTCTTCTGCTCTCTCAACCACTCTTTTTATTACCACACATCTCTCTTACCCTTTCATTACTTACTCGATCGAACCACCTCACACCACATATTGTCCTCGAACATTTCATTTCCAACACATCCATTCTCCTCCGCACAACTCTATTTAGATTTAGAGCCCATGCTCTCTCTCTCTCTCTCTCTCTCTCTCTCTCTCTCTCTATATATATATATATATATATATATATATATATATATATATATATATTTCCTTGCGCTACCTCGCAAACGCGGGAGACAGCGACAAAGTATAAAAAAAAAAAAAAAAAAAAAAAATATATATATATATATATATATATATATATTCCTATGAGTCTACGAGGAAAATGAAACACGATAAGTTCCCAAGTGCACTTTCGTGTAATAATCACATCATCATCAGGGGATGGTTGAAACGGCGTTTGTGACTAACGCGTCCCTCATTATACAAGGTCATCATACGTATCATCGGTGTTCAAGGGTCGTATTGTCGTGCCCATGGGTCGTATCGTTGTGCTCAAGGGTCACCCTGTCGTGTACATGGGTCGTGTCGTATTCACGGGTCACACTGTCGTGTATATGGGTCGTGTCCTCGTGCTCAGGGGTCGTACTGTCGTGTACATGGGTCATGCCGAGGGCAAGATTTCCACAGTGACGCTAAGGGAAGCTAAAGTCAATTTCGGGGAGGGGGGGGGGGGGGGAGGAGGAGGAGGAGGAGGAGGAGGAGGAGGAGGAGGAGGAGGAGGAGGAGGAGGAGGAGGAGGGAGGGAGGGGAGAGGAAAAACTCTCCTGGACTTCCTTCCCTCTCTCTCCCTCAGGGGCTGCCCTTAGGTCAGTCTCTAGGACCCTTAATTATATTACGAGGTAAAGAAAGGAACGTAAAAGAAACGTGAAGCCAAAAACAGAGATTCCCCGTTTTCTTGACGGCAGACACGCCTAACAACAGGGGAAGACTAGCGTAAAGTACCATGGGTGGAAACTTCAGAATAAATTTACAGATTCTTAAGGGACATTATAGTTTAAACGTTATAATATTAAAGGTAATTACGTTTCTTATTATTTTCAGCGTTATTTATTTCTCCAAACATGCCTCAAAAGTTATTAACTTTCAGATAGTTTTTCCACATCTAAAAACGTTAAACCCATTAACGCGCTGCCTCCTCGCATTTTAATTAGATGGGAAATTAAAACTCCTCTCCAACCGTGACCGTTATGAGAACACAGAACTTAAAATACAGTATGAGAAAAAAAAAATACTCAACCCAAACAAAGTTGCCCAATCAAACAAGCCACGATCAGCCACGGGACTGGCTGACGTGATACGTGTAGGCAAGGCGTTCGTGGGCCTCATCTGCTAGTACCGAGTGCACATATCATGTATAAACAGGTGCCTAAAATCATATCATCATATAGTTATACTGAAATTATTAAACAATACATATAAAATATATAAATTATAAACCTGGTCTTGTAATATCACTCAAACAGCTTACCCTTCAAGCTATGATTACATTATAATAGTTAGATTTATATAGTTAGCTGTGTATTTTTAATGTTTAGTATCACAACTTGCCTACAAATAATGGGGTTACCCTTGTGTTGTCTCTAATATCCCACCACGAGTTAAAATAATTAGTAAACAAATCATATGCCATATACATTCGTCTGCTAAATACTATCACTATATTTCTATGAGTCCACGGGGAAAATGAAACACGATAAGTTCCCAAGTGCACTTTCGTGTTATAATCACATCATCAGGGGAGACACAAGAGAGAAATATAAGTCAGTTGATATACATCGAAGAGACGAAGCTAGGACGCCATTTGGTAAACATGT